>NC_092875.1:207302135-207529635 GCF_028372415.1 Notamacropus eugenii | reverse complement strand
TGTCTTACTCAATATTATAGAGGGAAGGAAGGGAGAGAGAAAATAAACTAAGTAACCACCACAAGGCAGATTATCAAGTCACACCCGGAATGATGAAGGCAAAACTTGACCCGTTAACTTATGTAGATGTTGGCTCGAAACCCTTCAGAGATTTACAGGAACTTTTTACCCTTCCAGGCAAGTATCCTGGTGTTATTCTTATTTATAAATGCACATTATCTTCTGCCTTTGAGTTTATTTTAAAATACGTCAAGATTGGCTTTAAAGAAGATTTTACTGTTGTATCAAAGGAAAAAAAGGGCATGACAATTACTTATACTGACCTGCTGAACTTCCTTTCTCACACTACATTCTGATCCTTCCAAAACCCCCTATCTGTGCATATTTTAACTGGTGTGTGTGTGTGTGTGTGTGTGTGTGTGTGTGTGTGTGTGTGTGTGTGTGTGTGTGTGTGCGGATGTCTAAACATGGTGCTCTGTTACTTTTCCAGAATAGTAGGAGCTCATTCATAAAGTCTGACAAGAAATCAACTCTTTGGTTTCACTAAATAATGTTTGCTTATCTTGCCTCTCTGAAATGTGATTTGGATCAAGTTTTTGCTTTTTTAGGAGTATAAAGAGACCTGAGTAAAGCCTGTCTTGAGTAACAGTATCCCCTCTGCCAAATAAAATTTTAATCTTGTTGTTATATATTTTTCTCTTTAAATGTGAATACATTGGCATTTCTATTTCTTCAAGTAGAAAGTGAGAATAACAACACTATATATTTGATTGTATGATATGTTGAATAACAAAAGGGATTTCAAAGCAGTGTATGAATACAAAGCTAGACTTCCTGCTTCTCTGAACACTCATTCTCAGACTCCTTTGCTGGATTATCATTCATATCCTGCTCCCAAGCCTATGAAATATAAACTAACCCCTCCCCCCCTTGTGATCTCATCATTTCCTGTGGTTGGAGGATCATGTTATAAATCCCAGATTACAACAACAACAACTAACAAATCCTCCTCTCTTTCTTAAATGTCAGTTCTGTATTACTAGCAGTCTGCCGGATCTTTCCAACTGAATGTATCATCAGTGTATCCAAATCCAATTGGTTACCAAGGCCCAATCTCTACATCTCCCTCTCCTCTCCACACACAAACTACATGATAGCTCTGACCTTCATTACCTCTTGCCCAGACTATTGGGAGTGCCTACTTTAATTCTTTACTCTTGCCATCCCATCCTCCACATTACTGACATATCAATCTTCCTAAAGCATAGATTTGACCATGTCAGTTCTTGGTTCAACAACATTCAGTGTCTCCGCATTACTTCTAGAATAAAATAAAGGCTCCTTAGTAGCTTATTTCAAGACTTCCACAATATGGCATCTTTTAAAAATATATATATATTTAAATTGTTCCTTTATTTCACTCAATATTTTAGCCAAAGGGGGCTATTAGTGAAAATGAACATTGCATTTCTTATTGCTAACCCCCATGCCTTAGATACACCTCAGCCTTTTCTCTATTCTTTAGAATCTTTCAAAGATTTGGTGCTTTTAGACTCAGTCCCTGAAACTTTTCTCTTTACCCACAGTGGCTAATATTCTCTTCTTCCTCAAATTATCCTGTATTTCAGCATACAAGTTTTATCCTCCTATTACGTCAGACTCTCAAGGGAATGGTTTCATTTTTGTCTTTCTCTTTCCATTGCCTTGGACATAGTAGGTATATAATAAACATTTGCTGGATTAAATTTGAAAATACTTTTCAAATGGGCTATAATAAGAAAAATTTGTATATTCCATGAATATATTAATAACTGGTAATTATTATTATTTAAGACAGTTATATTTCTTTACCTCTGATCCCAGGTTCTTATCACAAAACCAACCAGATGTAAGGTCTGTTCAGTCCCTGTTTGAGAGCATTTAATTCAATTCATTACACATTTGTTAAGTGACTAACCCCAGTGCACTCTGAAGCCCATATATTGCACAACAATAGGTTCCTGCCCAAATTCCATTTGATGGCTGTTTTAGGGACACTTCAGGCTTATTTATAGTAAGTGTTGCTCTTTCCCTCCCAGGTGTATTTACTTATTCTTTACTTTTGCTCTTTAAAGAGGCCATTCCCTGTTTACTTCTTAAAGAGGCCTATTCCCTGAACGGGCATTACCTCACTCTAAGTGAGTACTGAATAGACCAAGGTCAGTGGGCCGACTCCAGTCATCCTGATGAATATCTGGTCACTGGATCCAGATGGCCTAGGAAGGGAAGTGAGGCTGGAGCACTCCCTCACTCAAAACAAAGTCACGTGTAAGTCATGTCATCATTTCTCTGATGTCATGGTCTTCTTCAAAAACGAAGGAGAAACACAGACAGACAAAATATTCAGAGCTCTGTGGTAGGCACTGGCAGACGTACAAAATTTAGAAAAGATACAAATCTTTTCTCTCCTGGAGCTTACAGTCTGATAAAGGAAAGAGATATACATAAATTTATATAATAATAATAAGTGACAAGGACATTGAGAGTATATAATAAGTGCTATGTAAGGCCCAAGAAGAGAGATAATTACTCAGGGAAGGGATCAGGGAAGACTTACTAAGGAAGGTACAAGATTAGTAGAGTTTAAAGAAGAACAAGAATTCCATGAGCAAAAAGAGAGATGGAATATATTCCAGAAATAAGGAAAAGTGAGTAAAGATAGGAGGGAAGAACAGTAGAAATTATTTTGGAAGGTAGTAAATGGTCCTATTTAGCCTGAACATAAAGAACATGATATAGAGAAGCATATATTGAATGGTAGTCAAAGCGATTTAACTTTATTTAGTACAAAGTAGAGAGTCAGTGACAATTTTTATAGGGAAAGGAAAAGGACATAAGAAACAAATATCTATGCATGAGCAAGTCTAGTTTAGCATCTGTGTGAAGGATGCATTGGAAGACTGGAAAGAGTGGAAGCAGGAAGACTGATTAACATACTGTTATGATAATATTAGCTGACATTTACGATATATTTTAAGGTTTACAAAATATTTTACACATCCAAGGGATGAAATCCAAGGGAAGTTGGCATTATCTCATGGGGAGACTGAGACTCACAGAATTTAAATGATTTGCCTATTGTTATTACAAAATTTGTTACACAACCTCAACTGGACCCTCTGTCCTTCTAAGGAATTCTACCATACTTTCCTTGTTCACTCACTATCCCACCCTCCATAGCAGCTCTTCCAAAATTTTTTATCCTTTCTCAAATATTGCATGCCCCCTCCCTTACCCTCTTAAGCTGAGGACCTTGACTTGTATTTTACAGAAAAAATTAAGGCCATTTGTTATGGTCTCCCTCTTTTCCTCTCTTCCTTGTTTTATATCTCTCATAATGCCTTCTGCCACTATCTCCTCCTTCACCTTTTATCTCACTTAAAGAGGGGGCCTTATTGCTTACTAAAGCTGACTCTTCTACTTGCAAAATTGAGTTCATTCCATTCTGTCTCCCCCAATAGATTTCCCACTCTGCCATTCCTAGTCTATCACTTATCTTCACTCTTACTCAGTCTAATGACTCCTTCCCTAAATCCTATGGACATTCCCATGTCTTCCCCACCCTCACCATCCTCACTGTCATTCTATAGCTATTTCACCCTTTGTGGCTTAATACCTTGAAAAGATTGTCTACAATGGGTACTTCCACATTCTTTCCTCTTGCTCTTTTCTTAAACCCTTACGGTCTGGCTTCCAGCCTCATTTTTTCACTGAAACTAATTTCCCCACAGTTAATGATTTCTTAATTGTCAAATCCAATGGCCTTTTCTCAAGCCCCATTCTCCTTGACCTTTCTATAGCCTTTGACACTGTTGATCACCCTCTTCTCCTTGAGATACTGTCTTATCTCTAAGTTTTTGTGACAACTCTATCTTCTGCCTCTTCTCTTTAAACTGCTCTTTCTCTGTCTCCTTTTCTGGATCCTCAGACTTTTGTCTTCGACCCTCTTGTTTTCTCCCTCTATACCACTTCACTTGGTGATTTCATCAACTCCCGTAGATTTAATTATTACCTCTATGCTAATGATTGTCAGATCTACTGACCATGGCCTAAGTTCTTTGCTGACCTCCAATATCACATCTCCAATTGCCTTTCAGATATCTCAAACTTAATGTCCAATAGACATCTTAAACTCAACATGTCTAAAACTAAACTCATTATTTTTTCCCCAAGCCATCTGCACGTACCAGTTTTTTCTATTATTATTGAGGCTATCACCATCTTCCAGTTCCTCCAACTTAAAACCTAGGTTTTGTTCTTGACACCTGACTATATCTCATCCTCCATATCCAATCTGTTACCAAAGCATGTCAATTTCATTTTTGCAATATCTCTTGAATTGACCTCCTTTCCTCTGATGCTACTACCACCCTGGTACAGGGTTTTATATCTTAATGTCTGGACTATTGAACTAGCCTATTAGTTAGTCTGTCTGCTATAAGTCTCTTCCCACTTCTGTGAATTCTTCGTTCAGCTGCCAAAGTTATTTTCCCAAAGCACCAACCTGATCATGTCATCCTTACTCAATAAACTCCAGTGACTATCATTTGCAACATCAAAAGCAAAGCCCTCTGGTGAGCAAATACCTTCATAGCCTCCTCTTCTTCTCCCCCCGCCATCCCCATCAGTCTTCTTGCATCCTAAACCCTTTCTCCCACATACCTTTTGATCCAGTAACACTGACCACTTATAATTTCCCAAACAATCTCTTGGCTCTAGGCAATTTTTCTGATTGTTCTCAATGCCTGGAATGTTCTCCTTCATCATATCCACCCTCCTAGCTTCCTTCAATTCCCAGCTAAAATGCCTGCTCTTACAGGAAGTCTTTTCCAACCCTTCTTAATTTCACAGTCTTCCTTCTACTGATTATTTCTTTTTAATCTTGAATATGCTTATTTGTACATATTTGTTATCTCTCCCATTAGATTGTGAACTCCTCCAGGGCAAGGACTATCCTTTGCTTCTTTTTTTTAATCTTTATCACTTAGCATATGTGCCAACACATAGTAGGTGCTTAATACGTGTTTATTGACTGATTGATTGTTACATAGATGTGAAGCACTAGGATTCCAAATCTAAGCCTCCTGATTCAATGTTTCCACTGTATCACTTCTCACTACGTTGTTCTGCCCCTCCGTAATTAAAGTAATGATGACTGCACTAATGTATTAGCAGGGAGGATAGAATGGATAGAGATGCGAGAGCAGGTAGAATTGCAAGACTTTGATTGGTGATTGAATAAGAGAAGTGAGGGAGATTAAAAAAAGAGTATGCCAAGGTTTTAAAATGAAAGAATCACTGATGGTGGCACTGATTGAGATAGTGAATCAAAAATTAGAAGCAGGAACAGTTCCTTATGAAAAGACAATCTCAGTTTTGGACATGATGAGTTTGAAGCAGCCGTAGAGCATCGAGGTGGAGTTGTTCAATAGACAAGTAGGGGTGTAAGTCTGAAGCTCAGAAAAGAGTTCAGAGATAGAAATGTTGAGTTGGAAATCCTAGGAGTAGGAAGAAGTGTTATGAATACTGTGTGAATGAATGACATTATTGAGAATGCAAAAAAGAGAAGAATCAGGCAAAGGACAAGAAGCAAGAGAAGATTCTAAAGGAAGAATTACAGATATAGGAAGAGAAGCAGCCAAAGTTCAAGAAGATGACAGAGGGAGTGGGATCTGTCTAACTGAGGAGTAAGAGTACTAATTTTCCTGTGACTACAGGAAAAGGCTATGCTAATAAGCCAATGACAAAAGGGTCAATAGTTCATGGTCTATAAATCAATTAATTTTCTATCAAAGGCTATGACCTCATTTAATGATAACCAAACACATCTGTGTGTTTCTGTGTATATAGATATGTGTGGATATGTACATGTGCAAAGAATAACTAAGGGAGTGTTGAATAAAATGAGCTGCATTTCTTTAATCAGGAAAATATGATGTATATTAAAAAGGATGATTTCTTTGGAAAATTAGTGGTCAGTTCACTGTGAGGAAGACTCTAGGACTAGCCTCATATAATGCAAGATATGGGATTCATAACAGCATATGTCTGGAGCTGATACAGATAGTAGAAGACATCTAATCCAAACTTCTCATTTTATAGATGAGAAAACTGAGGTCTGGAGAGGTTGCTTAAGATAACACTATAAGTGGCAGAGATGGAGTTTGAATCCAGGTCCTCTGACTCAGGAGAAATCATCACTAGAATTAAAGAATATATGTACATAAAATATGGTTTAAAATATATTTGCCTAGCACAGAAGGAAAGATCATAGGTATGTTAAATGCTATATGGCAATAAAACATAGGATGAAAATTGAGTTTTTAAGTGATTACTAGTGAGACTTAATAAGGAGAGACTGAAATTTCTCTCTCTCTTTTTAAAAATAGCTGATAGACTGGGATAGGGAGATTTATCACTTTTTAATTAAGTTAGTGTCAACTCATGAGGTTTATTTCAGTACAAATCTGTTGACCAAAGTCTTTCTGGTGAAAACTGCTCCTTATTGAATGAAGCCATACTTATTCATGGGAAATTTCACTGTGAGTTGAAGCTGTTCCTTGGACTCAGCTGCCACATTTTAACAAGAATGACTATGAGTTATTGTGATTTCTATGTGCACAGCAATGTTATGGAAATAGGTTTAAGATCAATCTCTGTTGTTTCAAACCTAGAATAGTAGATCCTATAGCACAGAGAGAAATGAACCCTGAGAAAGGTCTTGCCTTCTAGGACTAAACTAAGGACTAAGTTTCAGTATGTGGTATCAGAATTCTGATTGAAATACAAACCTATAGAATTTGTCATCTTTTGCCCCAGAGCAATAGAATCAGTGGTTTAAATAAACCTTTGGGATGCAAAAGGTATGAAGACCCAAAGAGTAAGTTCTAGGGTTTTTTTTTTCTATCCATACCTTCTCTTTTTCAGTAATGTCATTAGCTCCTACACAGAGTGTTTATGCAGACAACCTTTAGTTCTACATATCCAGTTCTCATCTCTCTCTTGTTTTCTAATTCCACATCATCAGCTGCATTTTGAACACTTCCAATTAGATGCCTCGTATGAATCTCCAATTCAATATATCTAAAATATAGCTTATTATCTTTTCTAGGGAAAAAAAAATATACCTCACCAAATGAGCTTATTTATGCCAAGGGCACCATCATGGTTTTAGTTTACATGTTCACAACTCTGGAACTTCCCTAATATTTCAGTGTCCCTCACTGCCCAAATTGAATCTGTTGCCAAATCTTGTAAATTCTACCTTGGCACCATCTCTCCCAGCTACTGAAGCCCTCATCACAACTTGCCTAAATTATTACAATAACTTTCTAGTCAGTCTTCCTGAATCTAATCTCTTTCCTCCTCTCATCAGTTCTCTACCCAACTATCAAATTGGCATTCCTAAAGCACAGTTCTGCTCAAGAAGTTATAGTGGTTCCTTATGTCTCCCAGGATAAAATATCAATCCTTTGTTTGGCATTTATAGTCCTTCACAGTGGTCTCCAGCACACTCTTTATATGCTCAACATTTCAGACAAATTGACCTATTAGCTAGTCTCTGATCAAATATTCCATCTCTCTCCTCTCTGTCTTTACAAAGGCTAACCCTCTCCCCACCATGGAAAGAATGCGCTCTCTACTTTTCAAATTCATGGCTTCCTTCAAGGCTTAGCTCAGTGCAGCTTTCTACTTGAAATCCTTCTCAACTGGGCCAATTATTAAATTACTTTCCTCCATCCCCAAAATTAGATTGCTTGTATTTTATATTTCATTTTCTGTGTATTTCTACCCCCTCTCCCCTATTAGAATATATTTCTTGAATACAGGAATTATTTTTATTTCTTCCCTGGGTCAAACATGAACATAGTTCATTGGCTTAATAAGTGTTTAATTGTTGGATTGAATTGAAATGTAGAATAAGTAGAAAGGTGCAATATAAGATAAGGCTGGACAGTAGATAGGAGTGAAATTGTTCAAATAGCAAGTTATGTTTTATTTAATTAGCAATGGGAAGCACCTGAATGTTTAGGGGCAGAAGGGTAATATGATTAGAAGCATATAAATTTGCATGACTGATTCCCTATTTATATTCTTAGAGTACCTAGGGTAACTTCCTTTGGGAAGGTCTTCTTACAATATTGCTTTTTTTTTTTTTTTTTATTAAGACATTGAATCCCAAAGTCTGGCAATCATTTGACTTATCTCCAAAAGTCAAAAGGAATTCGTATGTTCTTGCATCAATTACAGGCAGCCCCTATCTGTAATTTCCATGAGGGCAAAATATAAGTCATTTCTAAACTTTGAACCAATCCCAGAACTTTGTCTGCAGACTAAAAGCTTAAAAATTATTGAAAAATGGTTGAATGAATAGACAAATTAATAGTAATAAATGACAATATTTATATTGGCATCTTGATAAAATACTAGCAATAAAACAACAAAACTAAAAATCAATAAAATATTTCCCTTTTTTCTCATAAATGTCTATGATTCTCTCCATGCCATGATAAGATAGTGTATACATAATATGTGTATGTGTGCCATATTTTATAATTTGCATTTCTCAAAGAAGCATGACAATTAGCCATTAGATTTGTGGAAAGCTAGTCCTTACAAAACGCCTAAAACTATTCAAGAATTACAAATATGAAGTAACTTTTTTTTTAAGAAAACAAACAAACAAATAAAGATTCATCTATAGCGTCACCAGGCTCAAGGGGAATGATCCCATAATATTACTGAGTTCTGAAGTCATCATGTCATATAGGATAGCCTGTTACAATCTCATTTAATAATGATGTACAGACTGTGATTTTAAAGGATATCATATGATTATAAATGACACTATTAAAATACTACTGTTGTATTATTTAGAAGCAGGTAGAGACTTACTGTCATGACAGTAAATAAATACTTCTGTGTTCATATAATATGAAATACACTTTTTTGTCCTTATGACTTAAAGCTATTCATTAAAATTGATCGGCTGGTTATAATTCAGGATTGACTACTGTGATTTGAGAATTCACCTTAAAGAAGAACCAATTTGTGACAAGAAATCCATGAACAAATTCCTTTAAGTTGCTACAGGACATGAATTTTGTAACCATTATGTGATTTGGACAGTGAGGTAACATTTAAATATCAGTTCCCTGTGACTAGAGATATGTCAATAATGCTAAGGATAGAGAGATGTTGGAAAGAACAGGCTGACTCAGCTGATTCTAATATTTGCTGACTTTTTACTGCTGAAAATAGTCACCTATCTACTTCCACTCACCAGCCTCAATTTGGCAGAGATTCTGATAGATTGATAACATATACAGTATTGTATGTAATTTAAAGATAAACTGTGTTCATTTACATTTCAGCTCTTAAAGTCTATACTACATAACAATATTACACTTAAGAAGGAAACACACTGAGGTAATAGTGTGCATGAGATACTTATGTTAAGCCTTTCTCTCAATTTGCATGTAGAAGTATATTTAAAGGGGAACACTGTCAAGGTAAGAGCTATATTCCTACCCATATTATTGATAATAGGGTAAACTACTAAAATGGAAATGAATTTAAGGAACTAATATACATATCACTTATATTTTTGCTTACTTCTAGAAAAATGCTCAGCTTCCATCTTTATTTATTTATTTATTTATTTATTTATTTTTTTATTATTAAATTTATTTATTTAACTTTTAACATTCATTTTCACAAAATTTTGGGTTACAAATTTTCTCCCCTTTTATCCCCTCCCCCCCCAAACACCAAGCATTCTAATTGCCCCTATGACCAATCTGCTCTCTCTTCTATCATCCCTCTCTGCCCTTGTCTCCATCTTCTCTTTTGTCCTGTAGGGGCAGATAGCTTTCTATACCCCTTTACCTGTTTTTCTTATTTCCTAGTGGCAAGAACATTACTCGACAGTTGATCCTAACACTTTGAGTTCCAACTTCTCTTCCTCCCTCCCTCCCCACCCCTTCCCTTTGGAAGGCAAGCAATTCAATATAGGCCATATCTGTGTAGTTTTGCAAATGACTTCCATAATAGTTGTGTTGTATAGGACTAACTATATTTCCCTCCATCCTATCCTGTCCCCCATTACTTCTATTCTCTTTTGATCCTATCCCTCCCCATGAGTGTCGACCTTGAATTGCACTCTCCTCCTCATGCCCTCCCTTCTATCATCCCCCCCACCCTGCTTGTCCCCTTATCCCCCACTTTCCTGTATTGTGAGATAGGTTTTCCTACCAAAATGAGTGTGCACTTTATTCTTTTCTTTAGTGGAATGTGATGAGAGTAGACTTCATGTTTTTCTCTCACCTCCCCTCTTTATCCCTCCACTAATGAGTCTTTTGATTGCCTCTTTTATGAGAGATAATTTGCCCCATTCAATTTCTCCCTTTCTCTTCCCAATATATTTCTCTCTCACTGCTTGATTTCATTTTGTTTTAAAGATATGATCCCATCCTATTCAATTCACTCTGTGCACTCTGTCTCTATGTAAGTGAGCGTGTGTGCATGTGTAATCCCACCCAGTACCCAGATACTGAAATGTTTCAAGAGTTACAAATATTGTCTTTCCATGTAGGAATGTAAACAGTTCAGCTTTAGTAAGTCCCTTATGACTTCACTTTGTTGTTCACCTTTTCATGGTTCTCTTCATTCTTGTGTTTGAAAGTCAAATTTTCTTTTCAGCTCTGGTCTTTTCATCAAGAATACTTGAAAATCCTCTATTTCATTGAAAGACCATTTTTTCCCCTGAAGTATTATAGTCAGTTTTGCTGGGTAGGTGATTCTTGGTTTTAGTCCTAGTTCCTTTGACTTCTGGAATATACTGTTCCATGCCCTTCGATCCCTTAATGTAGAGGCTGCTAGATCTTGTGTTATCCTGATTGTATTTCCACAATACTTGAATTGTTTCTTTCTAGCTGCCTGCAGTATTTTCTCCTTGACCTGGGAACTCTGGAATTTGGCCACAATGTTCCTAGGAGTTTCTCTTTTTGGATCTCTTTCAGGCGGTGTTCTGTGGATTCCTTGAATATTTATTTTGCCCTCTGGTTCTAGAATCTCAGGGCAGTTTTCCTTGATAATTTCATGAAGGATGATGTCTAGGCTCTTCTTTTGATCATGGCTTTCAGGTAGTCCCATAATTTTTAAATTGTCTCTCCTGGATCTATTTTCCAGATCTGTTGTTTTTCCAATGAGATATTTCACATTATCTTCCATTTTTCCATTCTTCTCTCTTTGTTCTGTGATTTCTTGGTTTTGCATAAAGTCATTAGCCTCCATCTGTGCCATTCTAATTTTGAAAGAACTATTTTCTTCAGTGAGCTTTTGAATCTCCTTTTCCATTTGGCTAATTCTGCTTTTGAAAGCATTCTTCTCCTCATTGGCTTTTTGAACCTCTTTTGCCAATTGAGTTAGGCTAGTTTTCAAGGTGTTAATTTCTTCAACATTTTTTTGGGTCTCCCTTAGCAGGGAGCTGATCTGCTGTTCATGCTTTGACTTCATGTCTCTCATTTCTCTTCCCAGCTTTTCCTCCACCTCTCTAACTTGATTTTCAAAATTCTTTTTGAGCTCTTCCATGGCCTGAGCCCATTGGGTGGGCTGGGACACAGAAGCCTTGATTTCTGTGTCTTTGCCTGATGGTAAGCATTGTTCTTCCTCATCAGAAAGGAAGGGAGGAAATGCCTGTTCGCCAAGAAAGTAACCTTCTATAGTCTTATTTCTTTTCCCTTTTCTGGGCATTTTCCCAGCCAGTGACTTGACCTCTGAATATTTTCCTCACACCCACCTCACCTCTTGATCCTCCCAGCCCGTGTTTGTGGTCTGAGATTCAAATGCTGCTTCCAGCCTCAGGGCTTTTGGCGGGGGCAGGGCTGCTATTCAGTATGAGATTATGTTTTGGTGCTGAGGTCGGGGCAGGGCCACCTCTCAGGCTCAGTTCCCTCAGGGGGTTTATGCACAGACCTTCAACAATGGATTCAGGCTCCCGCCCGCTTGGGGAGCCCCTGTCTGCAGCCGCCTCTCAGCTTCTACCTCCTGGGGGGGGCCTGAATTATGGGGGCACCCCACTCCCCTCTCGACCCGCCAAAGAGACTCTCTCACCCACCCCTGTCACCTGTGGGTGGAGGGACTTGTGCGGCCGCTGGAGATCCCGTCCCTGAAGCCTGCTCGGATCTGTTTCTCTCGGTGCCGCAGCTGTGGCCGCAGCAGGTCTGGGCTGGGCTTTGTGTCTGCAGCGCGACGGACCTTTTGCGAGAGGTTTGCAGATCCCTCTGTGGGTGGAGGGACCCGCGTGGCCGCTGGAGATCCTGTCTGTGAAGCCTGCTCGGATCTTTTCCTCTCGGTGCCGCAGCCGCGGCAGGGCTGCACTCAGCTCCCAGTCCCGGCGCCCAGTCCGCAGCGCAAAGGACCCCCCCGCGAGAGGTTTGCAGGTCTCTCTGGAACAGAAATCTCCCTCGCTCCAATGTTCCGTGACGTCTGGGTGCGGAATTCGCCGTGAGTTACTTCCCTGTAGCCATTCTATGGGTTGTGGGTTCAGAGCTATGTGTATGTGCGTCTTTCTACTCCGCCATCTTGGCTCCGCCCCCCATCTTTATTTTACAAGTTATTTCCTGGTTCTCATTCACCACAGCTACAAGTATGTTCTGGTCACACAATGAAAATAAGAAATTTGCATCTTTTATTTGTTGTTTTATCTGATCTGAATGCTTAACAACATATTTATTTATACTGATTTATTATAAATCAACTTCTGGATCCACACATTTGAGGCTTTCGTCTTCATATTTTGGGTACACAAATTCTACTATCGGAGGTAGCTAGATGGCCCAGTAGATAGACCACTGAGCCTGGAGTCAGGAAGACCTGAGATCAAATCCAGCTTCAGACACTTAATATTTGTGTGACTCTGCACAAGTCACTTACCCTTCTTTGACCTTAATCTACTGAAGAAGGAAGTAGCAACCCACTACAGTATCTTTGCCAAGAAAACTCCAGAATTGGACAATATTGGTGTGCCATGATTCATAGTTGGACATGACTGAACTACAACAATTTCATATATGTTTGTTTACTTCTTGTTATCATACCATTTTTATTGGTTTAACATCGTTTCAATAAATGTTTAGGTCTACACTGTTGGTGGAGTTGTGAACTTTGCCAACCATTCTGGAAAGCAATTTGGAACTATGTCCAAAGGGCTATAAAACTGTGCATACCCTTTGACCCAGCAATACCACCATGTCTATATCCCAAAGATATCCAAAAAAGAAAAGAAAAAAGGGAAAGGGACGTATTTGTACAACAGTATTTATATTTATACCACCTTTCGTGGTGGTAAGAACTGGAAATCACAAGGATGCCCTTCAACTGGAGAATTGCTAAATAAGTTGTGGTACATGACTGTGATGGAATATTATTATGCCATAAGAAATGGCAAGTCAGATAAAGTTTAAAAAGTCTAGGAAGACTTAAATGAACTGATACAAAGTGAAGTTAGCAGAACCAGGAGAACATTGTACACAGTAACAGCAATATTGTACAATGATGACTTGCGAATGACTTAGCTAGTCTGAGCAATATAATGATCCAAAACAATCCCAAAGGGCTCATGATGAAGTATGCTATTTATCTCCAAAGAAAGAACTGATATTATCTGAATACAGATTGAACCATGCTATTTTTCACTTTGTTTCATTCTTTTCTTTTATTCAAGTCTTCCTTTACAAAATGAGTAATACGGAAATGTTTTACATGATTACATTGTATAAAATACATCAGATTGCTTACCATCTCAGGGATGGGGGAAAAGAGAGAGGGAAAGAGAAAAAGAATTTGGAACTGCAAACTTTATAAAAAATTTAGAAAGTTGTTTAACATGTAATTGGGAAAAAATAAAATATTTTTAAAAATAAATAAATGTTTAGGCCACTTTTAACTTATTCTGCTTGGCATTTATATACAAACAGTAAAAGCACTTTTTCTTCTGTCAGTTTTTTTTTTTGCAATTAATTTTCATTTCAATAAAATTTTGGAATATAAGTCAAATTTACTTCTAAAGCAAAATCATTTTCACTACCGAACACTCTGAAAGAGTGAATACTATGGCCTTCTTTTAAATAAAGATATTCTAAAAAACAAGATCATTGGTTTGATTTCAAGACTATCAGATCATTCTAAAACCATTGATCTTGACCTGGAAGAGAAGTTAGTAGCCAATTGATATATTTCTATTATTTTACAAATGAGGAACCTGAAACCCACACAGGTGAAGTGACTTGTCTAACATCAGACTGGTGGTAAGCAGCAAGTTCAAGTCCTTTGACTCTTAATCTAAAAATTTCTGCTCCCCTGTGTTCCTTTCTCCCTGCATTTTTTATGACTTTGTCTACATATGCAGTAGTATACATAGTGGAGATATGAGATGACCATCAGTTAAAAACTTTCAGGTGATTTCAGTCTTCCAAATAACAACAAAATCTAAAATGATCTATTTTTTTCATAAATCTTATGTATGCTGACAGTGATAAAAACAGGAACAGGATTAAGATATTGGGAAAAAGTGAAGAAAGATTTGTATCTTGGCTTTTGATCCTATTTAACATAAAAACCTTAGAATAATCAAGATAATATTCTTATTTTTCCATTTCATTTTACACATGCAGATAGATATGAAAAGAGCAGTAGACCTAAAATGCTAGGAGAAACTTATGAATGCAGTCAGGGGATTAAATGGTTTATGATTGGCTTTAGGATGTTTTGTATGCCTTCAATTAAGTTGACCCATCACTGTGTGGAGCACAGGTGAAATTAACTATTGTTGCTTAAATGACTTTAGATTCAGCCAAAATGGTATATCTAACTCTAATCACCAAGCATCAGTCTTGGATCACTGTCACCATTTGTCACTTTTGCTCGTACATACATACTGCTAAATAAAGATGGAGAAAAAACACACAATAGTTCTGACAGAGTCTTTTGCAAATGTATGTTACATAGCCTCATTTGGGCTCTCACTGCTGCTAGGCAATCCTACTACACTGCCTTGTCAATTCACTATCCCAATCTCCACAGTGGCTTTTCTGAACATTCTCATCCCTCTTAAAATCCCCTGTAGCTCATCCTTCCCCCACTCTTTTAGCTGAAAACCTTGCCTCATATTTTACAGTAAAAATTCAGACCATTCACCATGAACTCTCTTCTCCATTTTACGTCATATCCTATTACTCAGGTAACATTCCATTTTTCTCCTCCTTCACCCATGTCTCACATAATGAAGTGGCTTTACTCCATATCAAGACTAACCCCTCTACTTTTCAAATGATCTTATTCCAAGTTGTCTACTCTAACAGATTGTCCCCTCGCTTATCCCCACTCTTTCAATTATTTTCTCTCTCTCTCTATTGCTTCATTTCCTACTGCTTAAAAACATTCCTAGGTCTCCCTAGGTCTCCCATGCCTCACTTGTTCCTTAACTCATGGCTAATTATCACTCTATATCTCTTCTGCCCTAGCTAACCTCCTTGAAAAGGTCATCTACAATAGGAGCCTCCATTTTCTCTCCTTTGACTCTCTGCTTAGCATCTTAAAATCTGGCATCCAACCTTATCATTCCACCAAAACTACTCTCTCCAAAGTTACACATGATATTTTAGCTGCTAAATTCAATGGTCTTTTCTCGATCCTCATTCTCCCTGACTTCTCTGTAGCCTTTGACACTGCTGAGGTTTTTGGGAAACCTTTGTCCTAGTTTTCATCTACTGGTCTGACCATTCTGTCTCTGTCTTCTTTGCAGCCTCCTCCAGACCATGCTCTCTAACCCTTCAACCACAAAAGTCTCTCAGGATTCTGTCCTGGGCCCTTTTCTCTTATTCTTCTGTACTTCTTCATTGGCAATCAGTTCCCATGGATTTAATTACTCTGTCTTTACTGATGATTCTTAAACAATTAAAGAGATTTTTCTAAAACATAGGTCTGGTTATGTCATCTTCCCCCCTACTAAAAAAACTAATGACTTCCTGTTGTCTCCAGGAGCAAATACAAAACACTCTGTTTAACATTCGAAGTCCTTCATAATCTAGCCCCCTCTTTCCTACCTTTTCAGTGTTATTATACCTTACTGTTCAACAGGTTCTCTTCTATCCAGTGATAATGACCTCCTGGCTGTTCCACAAACATGACAATTCATCTCTCAGCTCTGGGCATTCTCTCTGGTTGTCCCCTATGCCTGAAATATTTACAGTCCTGCATTCTGACTGTTGACCTTCCTGGCTGTCTTTAAGTGCCAATTAGAATACCATTCTAAAGGAAGCCTTTCCTAACCTCTCTTATTTCTGGTACTTTCCCTCTGTTAATTATTTCCTACTTTTCATACATATGTGTGTATGTATGTATATGTATATATGTATGCATACAGGTATATATGTACATATACATGTATATATGCATATATGTGTACATATATGCATATATATAGATATATATATAGTTTGCTGTGCTTATATTTGTTTGCAGGTTGTCTCTTCCACCATTTTATAACTAAATATCTATCTGTCTATCTATCTATATTTTGTTTTGCATATATTTGTTTGCAGGTTGGCTCTCCCATTAAATTGCAAATTCCTTGAGAGCAGGTATTGTCTCTTTTTTTTTGTATCCCCATCACTTAGCACAGTTTCTGGTACTTGACAGGCCCTTAATAAACGTTTATAGATTGATTGACTGCTATCCGTCAGGATTAAGATAGCAACCATCTTTAGTGAAGCTCTGTTACTCAAAGAATGTGTAAGCATGATTACCATCCCTTAAGGTAGAGTCCAACCTGCATTGACTTGGACATACTATTAAAAACTGTTCTTTCCATATCCATTAATGCTTGTCAAATTTACTAGCACTGTTTTATGTTACTAAGCAGTAACCTTAGCAAGCATTCAGTTACATAAACTATATGCATGTGTGTGTTTGATATAAAAGATACTTTCTAATGAACACTCAAATAAGCTCCCTTAGAAAGTATTTTCTATGAATAAAACAAACAACCACGGCAGGTTACCAATTGTTAACAGAAAGGAGGGATGTGTTTTTTAATTATGTCTCCATAGTAATAATAAAATTGGTGTATAAAAATTTTTAGAAGTGTCTCAACATGCATCAAGGACATCTTTTTTACAGAATTTTAGTAAGGAATGGGCAGGTTGTCTTAGAATATATTTTCCATCACAAGATGGTCTGAAATATGAAGAGAATGCAGGAGCTTACTCTGCTAATTGTTTGTTGGTTTTTAATTCTTTTTATTTATTTCATTAAATATTTCCAAATTAAATTTTTAAAAACATTTAACAAACATTTAAAAAATTTTATCTCACAAATTCTGTCTCCCTCTTGCCCATCTCCCAACCTTGAGAAGATAAGCAATTGACGTTGGTTATACATATGAAGTCATGCAACACATAGTTCCATATTAGCCATGTTGCAAAAAATAATCCAAATGAAATAAGTAACAAAAAATTAAGAAAGTAAAAATATATCCTTCAATCTGCATTCAGAATTCATCAGTTCTTTCTCTGGCAGTGGATAGCATTTCTCATTATGAGTCTTTTGGAATTTTCTTGGGTCACTGTCTTGATCAAAGTAGCTGCGTCTTTCACAGTTGGTCAACTTTACAAAACTGCAATTACTATGTATAATGTTCTCATGGTTCTGCTCATTTCACTTTGAATGAGTTTGTATAAATTTTCCCAATTTTTTCTGAAACCATCCTGCTCATCAATTCTTATCGGACAATAATGTACCATCACAAACATATACCGCAGTCTATTCAGCAATTCCTCTACTGATGGACATCTCCTCAATTTCCAATTCTTTGCTGTCACAAAAAGAAATGCTATAAATATTTTTGCAGATGGGTGCTTTTCCCTTTTCTTTGATCTCCTTGGAAGACATCTACTATATCATTGGTTCAAAGGATATTCAGTTTTATCATTTTTTGGGTGCAGTCCCAAATTGTTCTCCAGAATGCTTAGACTAGATCATTATTCCACCAACAGTTCTTTGGTGTCTCATTTTTTCCCACATCCCCTCCAGCATTTATCATTTTCCTTTTTTGTCATGTTAGCCAATCTGATAGGTGATATCTTAGAGTTGTTTTGATTTTCATTTCTCTAGTCAATAGTGATTTAGATAAGTTTTATGTGACTTGATAGCTTTGACTTCTGAAAACTTCCTATTTATACATATCTTTTGACCATTTTTCAATTAGACTCTTATTTTTATAAATTTGGCCCAGTTTCATACACACACACACACACACACACACACACACACACTCACACACACACACTGCTATATATTTGAGAAATGAGACCTTTTTCAGAGAAACTTGCTATACATTTTTTCCAGTTTGCTGTTTTTCCCTCTGATTTTGGCAGCATTATCTTTGTTTCTGTAAATATTTTTTAATTTCATGTAATCAAAATTATCTATTTTATTTCCTGTGATTTTTCTCTGTCTTTTGTTTGGTCACAAGCTCTACACGTATCCAGAGATGTGACAGGTACATTTTCTCATGCATCTCTAATTTATTATGATATCACCCTTTATGTCTTAATCATTTATCCATTTTGACATTATCATGGCATATGATGTAAGATATTGATCTATGCCTAGTTTCTACCAAATTGCTTTCCAGTTTTCCCAACTTTTCTTGTCAAATGTTAAATTCCTTACCCCCAAAATCTGAATCTTTGGATTTATCAAACACTAGGTTACTATAGTTATTTGTTGCTGTGCATTAAGTACCTAACCTGGTCTATTGATTCTCCACTATATTTCTTAGCCAGTACCAGATATTTTTTGATGACTGTTACTTTATATAGTTTTTTTATATGGTTTGAAATCTGGAACTGCTAAGTCCCCTTTTTTCACATTTTTTCCTTTGATTCGCTTCATAATCTTGACCTATTTTTTCCAGATCAATTTCATTATTATTTTTCTAGTTTTATAAAATAATTCTTTGGTAGTTTATTAATACTTATTAATTATTTATTATTGTTTAATTATGTTATTAGTTATTATTAATTACTTTAATAATTAAGTTCTTCAAAGATATATTTATCATTTTCCCACATAGAAAGGTAGATAATTTAACCTTATTGAATCCCTTCTGATTTTTCTTTCATGTTTATCTTTTAATAATTCTATTGATTCTTGTATTTCAAAGCCAAATTTTCTATTCAGCTCTGCTCTGCTCTTCTGACAAGGAATGCTTGAATGTCCTCTATTTTACTAATTATCTATTTTTCCCTTGGGGACATCTAGGTGGTACAATGGATAGGGCACCAGTGCAGGAGTCAGGAGGACCTGAGTTCAAATCTCACCTCAGACACTTGACACTCTCTAGCTGTGTGACGTTGGGCAAGTCACTTAACCCCAATTGCCTCATCCTGGATTATCTCTAGTCATCCTGATAAATATCTGGTCACTGGATTCAGATGACTCTGGAGAAGTGAGGTTGGTCACCTGCACAGCTCTCCCTTACTGAAAACAAAGTCAAATGCAAGTCATGTCATCATTTCTCTGATGACATGATCTTCGGCAATGAAGAACGAACACACATTTTTCCCTTGAAGGAGGACTATACTTAGTTTTGCTGGGTGGGTTATTCTTGGTTGTAATCTCACTCTTTTACTTTCTGGAATAATATACTCTAAGCTCTATGAGAATCCATTGATGTAAGTTTCTAAATCTTTTATTTCCTTCTAGCTGCTTACATATTTTTTTTTTTTGACCTGAGAGCTCTGGGATTTGATTATATGCCTTGGAGCTTTTGTTTTGGGATCTCTTTTAGGTGATGATTGGTGGAGTCTTTCAAATTCTGTTTTACCCTCTGGTTCTAGGTCATCAAGGCAGTTTTCCTTGATAATTTCTTGAAATATGATGGCTCTTTTTTTGACTATGGCTTTCAGGTAGCACAATAATTCTTAAATTATCTCTCCATCTATTTTCTAGGTCAGCTGTTATTCCAATGAAATGTTTCACATTTTCTTCCTCTCCACCACCCCCAGTTTTTACTTTATTTTATTGATTCTTACTCTCTCATGGAGTCAGCAGCCACTTGCTCAATTCATTTTCTTAAGGAATTATTTTCCTTCAGTGAGTTTTTGTACTTCCTTTTCCATTTGGCCAATTTTGCTTTTTAAGGAGTTCTTTTCTTCAGTGAATCTTTGTGTTTCTTTTACCTTTTGGTCAATCCTGGTATTTTAAAAGTATTTTATACAGTAGTTTTATGTCTCTTTCACCAAGCTGTGAATTGTCTTTTAAAAATTTTCTGTCTTTGTTTTCATTTCTTTACCTAATTTTTCTTCTACATCTCTTATTTGATTTTGAAAATTCATTTTTAGTTTTTCCAGGAATTTTTGCTGGGCTTGTGTCCAATTAACATTTTTTTGAGACTTTCCTTGTAGCTGTTTTGACTTCATTTTCTTCTTCTGAGTTTGTTTCTTGATCTTGCCAGTCATTCCAATAGCTTATATAGTCAAGTCCATTGTTGTTGTTTGCTCATTTGTCTACCCTATTTTTTAAAATTTGGAACTTTATGTTAATGTTTGGATCTATTCCCAGTGTGGACAGGGTCAGCATTGTCTCAAGCTTTAGGCTTCTTCACACTATTGTTTTCAGGGGGGTTGAAGTTTTTGGTGCTTCCATAATTGTGTGATCTGGGGGAGAGGTGTGATCACAGCTTTTTTTCTGCACTCTGCTTCTTATCCAGGAAGGGTCTCTGATATGGGATTGCAATTGATAATGTTCCTCAGGGTCCCTACTTCCTTGGGGTCAGAAGTAACACTGCCCCTCAGGGCTTCCATTCCCTCTTGATCAAAAGGGCTCCCCTCTGCCCTTGACCTATGACTTAGAAGTGGTATATGCAATGGATGTAGGCCAAACAATGTCTTTTCTTCCATACAGTGCTAGCACAGGGACATCTTGTAATCTCTTTCAGAAGAGTTTCCAGGTCTCCTTACTGTCTCTAGCTTGTGAGTTTCAGACACTGCTGTTTCTTCTGTCACTACCACCTAATCTGACCACTAGTGTCACATCTTGATTGGTTCTGGACCAGCCTCATCCCCTGGGTCAACACCTCCTATGTTGTTTTGGGCTGGAAAGAAGTCAAATTTTGATCTTTTGTTGTTTCTGCCACTTTAGAATTAATTTTTAGGAATTATTTAAAAGTTGTTTCAAGGGGAATGTTGGGAGAGCTCATTTGAGTGTTTTCTCTATTCTACAATCTTGGCTCTGCCCTCAGAAATGCTGATAATTGTTAATTATAAAATACACACACAATGTATGATTTAGTAGAATAAAACAGTACTTTAAAGACTTTTTTTTTCCACAACAAGGTGTCTCCCATCCATATATCAATATAATCCAGAATTCATTGAGAGATTAAAATAATGTTAACTGTTTAATAAACCTCTGAGCATAAATATCAGAGGAGGCATAAAATAGGGACATGTATGTTTGCCAGATGTGTTCAGCATTGCGATGGTGGATGTATATTAGTGGCTAATTTGGAAAGATATTCTGTGTGGATAGTAAAGTCCTCCAAATGTTTCCACTTATGGGTAGCATTGTGTGTGTTACGTTAATCCATGAACTTTGCAGAGCTTCCTGGAGATGACCTATAAATGCTTAAAAGAATGATCAAAAGACTATTCAGTAGGAAAAACCAATGGGCTCAAGAAGTATCTCTTCACCACATTAGAACATACAATTAGATGGACAATTTATAGAGCTTTTCATCAATGTACAAAAACACACATGTGCATGTGTATAAAAGTAGACCGTACACATGTACAATAAGTTGCACATATAATTAAATTGGTGGAGGAGTATAGGGTGGATTGCTTTAAGAAAAGTACCAACTTAATTTAATTACACCTAGCTTCTTCCAGAAACAAAAGATTTTAATACCAATATCCTACCTGTTATTGTTAGTATTGTTATATTACTGACAGGCATGAAGTTCAACTGTCATCCAAAAACTGAAAATGAGTATTCCAGAGGTAATAGAGGCACAAAGAAATTCAATGACATCCAACAATAAAGGATAAGGAAAATGGATGATATAAAAAGATGGTTTGGTTACATGGTGTATATCAATTCCTAGTTTCAGTAATGATGAATCACTGTCCCTTTCTTCTTGTAAACTTTCCAACAATGAGATTTCCCATTTTTTTAGTGCTTTTGCTAATTTGAAAGGCATGAAGTGAACTCTTCTGGATTTAATTCACGTTTCTCTGATTATTTGTGATTTTGAATATATTTTCAATTTATTATTGACAGTTCATATTTCCTATTTTACAACTTATTTATTGAGGAATGGCTTGTATATTTGCATTATTTCCCTATACAATTTGTATACCATATTTCAATCAGAATTATTTCATGCAAATACTTTTTTTCTAATCATTTCATTCAAATTCTTGCTATATCAATTTTATATTAATAAGGCTTTTAAACATTGATATTTTTATGATCTTTTTTCCATGTTCAGTTATGATTCTTCTCTATGCATAACTATGAAACATGTAACTTTCCATTATCCTCTAATACTTTGTTTTGACTCTTGATACTTATATCATTTATCTATTCAAAATCTATTCTGATGTTAGTTATATCTTAAGGTGTAAATCTTTTTATTGATGCCCAGTTTCTCTGTCAGTTCTTGTAGTATAAATAGTTCTTTTTCCTCATAGTTTGTGTTCTTGGATTTACTATATGTTGTATACATGTGTTTCTAGTAGTGTGGTGTGGGAGTTAGAGCACTGAATCTAGAATCATACAGACCTGGGTTTAAATTCCCCCCTCAGATACTTACTAGTTCTTGGAAACTGGGAAAGTAACTTCAGTTTCAGCTGTAAAACTGAGGATTGTAATAGAACCTCTCACCTCACAGGGTTGGTGTGAGGATCAAATGTTATATTTAAATTACCTTATGAACCATAAAACAATCTGGTTATATTTTGAAGTCATGTAAATCATAAACCCTTTCTATAAACATCATCTATTGCCATTATTAGTGATGTTTCTTATTCACCTGTTATCTTCCATGGTTCCATTTATTTGTTGGTAGTGTTCTTTCCAGTATTAAATAGTTTGGGTAATTACCACTTTCCAGTAGGCCTTGAATCCTGGCACCCTTCTTTAGAATTTTTATATATCATTTTATATTATTTTAAACTGAATTTTGTTATTATTTTGTTGAAATCTCTAAAATAATTCTTTTGTCATTTGGATGTTCTAGCACTAAATGTATAAAATAGCTTTGGTCATAAATGGTATTTTGTTATTCCAAGCTATAAATACTGAGTAGCTTTTCTTTTGTTTCTATAAAAACTGTTTTGTAATTATATTTATACAAGGTCTCTATGTGTTTTTTTAGGTTTAATTCCCAGATACTTAATATATTCTTTTGTTATCTTAAATGGCATTGCTCTTCTTATCTCTTCATTATGGTTACTCAATGTCCCAACTCTGTTGTTGCATTGACTTTGCATCATGCTGGGATGCTCTCCCTCCTGATCTCCTCTCTTCCATCAAGACTCAGGTCATATATTACCTTCTACAAAAGGCCTTTCCTTGTTCCTGCCTTACCAACTCAGCGCTTTTTCTCCAGGAGTGGAGCCAGATCAAACTGAATCCTGAGTTGACTGCTAAATCTTCACTGTGAGAATTTATACCTCAGAAACTGGCAAATGATTCAGATAAGGGCTTAATATATTGTTTTCTTGATTGTCTAGACTTAAGAAAGTGATGGAGAAATATCGATAATACAGACTAAACTTTAAAATCTCATGTGGTACATTTTTCCTCTTGAGACCTGATTTTTAAACATTTCCCAGCATATTCTTGCTTTCCTCTGAGGTCACTTCCATCTATCCTATATATTTCTTGTATATTCAGGTATTCCTTCTTCATAGAATAGAATTAGATAAGGAGTTTGAAACAGGTTAGATTCTATAACATTTTATTCACCTGTTTTTACCCATCTTTGTACTCATTATCTCTTCTTCCTGAGTTCAAAATAAAGGAAATAAACAAGACCAAATACAATTGTACTGTGAATTCTGCCTTCATTTTGTCTTCAGTTCTATACTATGCAGAAATTGATACTTAATGAGAATATTTCCCCTGTTTTTTTCACAAATCCTATTTGTCACCCCTTTAAAATTATACATTCCAAATATGTTCCTCCACAAAATACTGTATGCCAGTCTAGTTATCTCTTTACCTCAACACCTGTCTTTTTTTTTTTAAGTCAAAGAAAAACAAAGTTTATTAAATATTTGCCATATTGGGTTGACTCTTATGGAGACTAAGCATTTGTAACCCTTGTATTAGCAAGTGGTCCAGATACAATCTCAGCTAGACAGTCTGTGCTGGATCAAATCTGAGCCCCTTCATGGAGGCAAGATGGAACTTAAATACAGAAAAGACTGTAGGAGGGATCTGGGGGTGGTCTGATAGTCTAGGGTGATGGGAGGAGGGCTTTAGGGGGGATCTTGAGAAGAAGTCCAAACAGTTGGAGGCAATCAGGAGATATCAGACAATGGAGGAGGGCTTGAGTGAAAGCAGGTGGGGCAATCCAGAGATGACAGATAATGGAGGGCCAGACTAGCTTAAGGGTAACAGATTTGAGTATGAAAGAACAGATTAAGTGTGAAGATTCAAGAGGAGTTCAAGGAGGTTCCCAGAGTTTGTACCCCATAATTTACCCCTCAAACACATGGGACCCAAATTGTTTTGGGGTAAGGGGCAAAGGTCTCAGCTTCTGAGACTGCTTCCTGCTGGCAAGGGGTGTAGAGCTGTCCTTGCCTCAGTGGGTCCTGTTCAAGAGGTACATAGCCTGAGTTGACATCTAGAAGCTGATGGCTTGTACTCTGGAAAAGATAAACCTGGGAAGGAGGTTAGGTAAACACAGACCAAACAGGCACAAAAGGAATATAAAGGAAAGACAATTTCTCTGGCATAAAAGACAATTTCCCTGGAGAGAATTAAAGATGACTATAGCAAGGCCAAAACATAGAAGGGCATGTTTGATAGGGGAGTTTTTTTGCTGTCAGATATCCCCTTTCCTAGTTACTCTATGGGTATGTAGAACAAGGAAAGCATATTTTGAGTAAATAAAAACATCAACTGGCCTGAGAACACCTGTCTTTCAGTGAACTATTTGATGCTTGTTGGTGTTAAACTTTACACTTGCGTATGTTTGTATGTGTATCTGAAGGAGGGAAGGAGAAGGAGAGAGAGAGAGAGAGAGAGAGAGAGAGAGAGAGAGAGAGAGAGAGAGAGAGAGAGAGAGAGAGAGAGCGAGAGAGCATTTATGGAAATAAGCCTTTAACATCTAAACCACTATGGGTTTCTGAGAACAAGTTACGTCAAACTGTATTCATTTCTTTAAAAAATTAATTAGTAACACTCAGTTGGTCAGAGAGGCATTGTGGCATGGTGTGTAAAGTACTGGACGTGAAGTCAGGAACATATGAGTACAAATTCCATTTCTGATGCTCTAAGCAAGTCACAACTTAGCTAAATGTCAAAAAGTGATTGAATATCTAAGTTAGTGAATGGAATTCTCACACAGACAAATTAGAGGCCATTGACCTCACACTAGGATGGTAGAGCTGAAAAAATTACATGGATAAAAGTGTCTCAATTTTAGAAAGATATTTTTACAAATTCACTCCTACTATTTCTATGGATAAGATAGGAAAATATAGATACATGAGATGATGGCACCATTAGGTATATTTGAAGTTGTTTGAGTACTGTACCCTCTATGTCAGCCAGAAAATCTTTAGTGGAATGGTACAGACTTTGTTCTTGGCAATATCTCATTTAACGTTTTTATAAATGACTTTACTGAAATCATAAGGAGCATGCTTATCAGATTTGCTGGTACTGGTGATGGCTTTAGCTACTACAATGGATGATGGAATCAATACTCTAAATTATCTCAACAGACTGTAACATTGGGCCAAAACCAACAAGAGAGAATTTCCTCTTCAATACTTCTTAAATTGATCCATGATCTCATCAATGTGGGTATTTTTTCTCTTGCTGCAGTTGCAACCCATCCACACCTTCTCATTTACTGTGGTTCTTAATGTCCATTTCCATTACTTGGAAATAGCTTAAAATTAAAAGGACAACAGAATGTTCCCCAAAATGGAATAAGTTGATTGCCTTATGAGATACTGAGTTCCCCATCATAGAAGTTATTTGAGCAGAAATTGATTAGCCGTCTCTGTAGACTGGCTTACTTTTGCGCGGGGTTGGGGGGTAAGTAGAGTAAATGACTTCTTAGATCCTTATATTGATATGACAAAAATTAACATTAGGTTCACTTCCTATTTTGTCAGTGGAGGACGCATTGTCAACTTCCCTTCTGTCTACACCCTTCAAAAGAGAAACTTTCCTGATTTGAGGATTTATTAGATGCTACATAGTATAATACCTGAACATTAGTTACTACTAATATTTAATTTTGTAGTAAGGAGGAGGAAGGGAAAAATCTTTGTATGGAAAATCAAACGGGAAACTCTGGTGAGAGTATGGTCCTCAACAGGTCACATTTCTACAATAGAATGAGTTGGAAATAAGGCAGAGTAATTCAAAGCACTTAGTTGCCTCCAGTGAATGTAGTAATTAGAAAAGATGCTCAGAGAAAATACTAAAGTAGAAAATTGGGTAAATCTTGCTTCACCTTGAACTCCATGTATTATCTTTAGGTTTCCAAAAGAAACCTTTCTATGATCTAAATTGCATATAATATAGAAATTATAACTTTCACATGAGGTGGACTTTATAGGGCCCATATTTCCTTCTTCTGTTTTGTAGCAATGTGTTCTTTTGGAAGGTCATCATTACTATTCACCACACCAAGACAAAACGAGGTAGGGAAAAGTGTAGTGGTTCAGATGTATAAAATATCCTACATTTCAGTATAATCATTTATAGAGGTAAAGAAATATTATAGTGAGAGAAATTTGGTGTGAGAAATTTAAACCCCCAATTAATCAATCTAAGTTAGAGAAAGTCATAGATTTTTTTAAAGAGCAAAATAGCTTCAGGGAGAAATGGGTGTAGTGAAGAAATCAATAAAAAGGGTTTTAAAAAATTAATTCACTTCTTAAAGGAAGCATAATATATCTAACAATTTTCCTTAATTTTCATTTTCTACTATTTTCTGTTAGAATAAGCCAACTTCAGCTAGTGGTATTCTCAAAGATACTGAAGAAATGTATAGACTGTGATATGTGAATATGCATTCTGAAAAGGCATTGTCCTGTGAATAGTGAGTATTTGATAGGTTGACATGGTGATCAAATTGTCATTTGTCTCAAATATCTAAATCTACTAAGTGCACTCATGATGATCTGATAATCCTATATTATCTTTCATACAGAGATTCCAAAAGGCATCCTCAAGGCCTGTGCTCTAGCCATGAGATGTGCTGATGAAAGGCAAGTTTCTTAGAAGGAACTGGGAAAGCAAATCACCACCCCATCAAGGGGTGTGTGTGTGTGTGTGTGTGTGTGTGTGTGTGTGTGTGTGTGTGTGTGTGTGTGTGTCTGTGTGTGTGTGTGTGTGTGTGTGTGTGTGTGTGTGTGAATGAGAGAGACAGAGAAACAGAGAGAGAGAGTCTGTTGGATGATTTCCTCTGAAGGAACCAGTAGACATTGAGGGGGTCAAAAAGTTTAGATAAGATACAGTCCCTATGTCCTTAAAGCTTATATGCTTTATGCTTATAAAGATCAATAAAATAGTAGTCTCCAAACATTTGGTCATGCCATCATTAAAATTTTTTTGAGTATGTACCTCCAATGAAGCCATGTTTGTTTATTTATAAGTAAAATGCAATTATTACTGTACTAATAACTATATACATTATGTTGTACAAAAAGAACATTAAAGTAGTGATATAAAGATGGATATTTTAAACCTTATGAATAGTACAAAATCATTTTTACTTGCACTAAAATATTTTTAGTAATGATAGGTTAGGGGCAATAATGTGATTGAATATTTTTCATTATTAAAAATATTCATTTAACTCATGTCATTACAACATTTAGAAGGTCAAGCTCTAAGCTGAGAATATTTTGATCCTTGGTTTTAATAGCTATCATAACCCCCCCAAAAAAAGATAACAACTTGGTCCCAAATAGTGCAAATAATGAAGCCCCTGACGAGGTTGCATGATTTCAAATTTATAGTACTGAAGTTATAATTATGTAAAACATGGTAATTCATTCACACTCAGTCTTTAAAAAATAAAAATCAATAGGGTAAATTTAAAATATTGTCAGATTTTTAAAAATGGCTTCAATATGAAAGAGCCACAGTTAGACAATATTTGGCATTCATTTTCCATCAGCAGCTCTGCTTGGTTTCTACTGCCTCCCCCAGGATAATGTCATCACCTGAAATCTCATCAAGGTGAACGATCCAGTTCTAAAATTCAATACTTCAGTTACCTCTCCACAGAGGGCAGATCAATAAACCTCTCCCAAAGCCTCCCTTTGTAGAAAACTCATGAGTTTTCAGCGATCTTCATTTTTTAGCAACTGCTCTGCTTGGTTCCAACTCTATGACCATCATGTTCCCTCTCCTAACATCATGCCCTGAGCTGAGTACCCTCTAGCACCTTTCCTAATCCCTTTGCTTTTCAACTTCCATCAGTGTATTGTCTTCCTCATTGGATTGTGAGCTCCCTGAGAGGAGGAATGGTCTTTCTTTTTCCTATTTGTGTCCCCAGTGCTTAAAACAGTGCCTGAAACATAGTACACGCTTGATAAATGTTTCTTGACTGTTGAATAAGATCTTAGTAATTTTGGCAATTTGAATTGACAGTGTGATGTAGCAACCCTAAAAGCTAATGTGGACACCATTAGGAGAGGAATAGCTTTCAGGAATAGGAAGGTGGTAGTTTTGCTTTATTCTTCCTTGTTCAGACCTAATCTCAGGTACTGTGTTCAGTTTGGGGTACAGTGGGTTAGAAAGAATATTGGTAAGCTGGAGAGAATCCAGAGGAAGGATTCAAGATGGTAAAATGCCTTGAATTCATACCCTTTAAGGATAAATAAATAAGGATGCTTGTCATATAGAAGAATTGCAAGTGGAGATAATTACTGTATCCAAGGATATTGTGTAGAAGAGGGATTATATTTATTGTCTAATTCTTTTACCTCTTTGCTACTCCTCCAGCAAGACACTCCTTCCAGTGTTCATCTTTACTGGCTATCTCCCATGCCAGGAATTCTCTCCCTCATCGTCTGACCCTCTTGGCTTTCTGAACTTCTTTCAGATCTTGGCTAAAACCCTCCTAAAGGCCAGAAGGCTTTTCTGAATCTTTGTAATGATATCACCCACCCACCCCCAAGACCATGTCCAATTTATCTAATATAGACTTATTTTTACGTAGTTGTTTGCACATTCTCACCCCCATCTGACCATAAGCTTCTTGAGAGCAAGGAATGTTTTCACCTTTCTTTGTATCCCCAGCACTTTATACATTGCCTAGCAGGTAGCAGGTACCCAGTAATGCAAGAGCAATGGGTAGAAATTGAAGGAAAATAAATTTCTCTTTAATGTCAGGAAAAAATTCTTAAACAATGAAAACGGTCTGAAATTGGAAGTTTAAGTCACCTTGGCTGGAATGAAGATCTCTTTCAATTGAAGTTTTCAAGCAAACTTTCAAAATAATGTTTATGTCCTGTGGGAAAGAGACTGGGAGATTGCTGTGATTGAAGAAATTACATTTATTCTTTTATTTAGTTAATGTGCACACTGTAATGTTATAAAAGGGAAAAACATAATTAATTGGTAAGATTTCTTCTTATGAAAAGCATCCTGGTAATTTTTTTAGTACAATGGTCACTTTAAAAAAATATATTTATTTATTTTTAGTTTCCACAAGATTTTGAGTTCCAAAATTTCTCCCCATCTCTCCCCTCTCCCCACCCCATTGTGCATTCTGATTACCCCTTCTCCCAATCTGCCCTTTCTTCTATCATGCCCCTCCCTTCCCTTATCCCCATCTCCTGTATTTCCTGATAAGGCAAGATATATTTGTATACCCTATTACCTGTATTTCTTATTTCCCAGTTGCATGTAAAAACAATTTTTAGCATTCTTTTTAAAACTTTGAGTTCCCACTTCTCTCCCTTCCTTCCTTCCCACCCTTCCCCACTGAGAAGGCAAGCAATTTAATATAGGTTATACATGTGAAGTTATGCAAAAGACTTCACTAAAAGTCATGCTGTGAAAGACTAACTATATTTCCCTCCATCCTATCCTGTTTCCCATTTATTTTATTCTGTCTTTTGACCTTGTCTTTCCCCAAAATTACTTCTAATTACCCCCTCCTCCCATTTGCCCTCCCTTCTATCATTCCCCTCACACCCCACTTATCCCCTTCTCCCCTACTTTCCTGTAGTGTACGATAGATTTTCATACCAATTTGAGTGTGCATGTTATTCTCTAATGTGATGAGAATAAGCTTCACTTTTTCCCTCTCACCTCTCCCCTTTTCCCCTCCACTGAAAAAACTTTTTCTTGCCTCTTTTATGAGAGAAAATTTGCTGCATTCCATTTCTCCCTTTCTCCTCCCAATATAGTCCTCTCTCATCCTTTAATTTTGTTTTTTTAGATATTATTCCTTCATATTCAACTCACCCCGTGCCCTCTGTCAATATGTATATAATCCCTTCAACTACTCAAATACTGAAAAAAAGTCTCAAGAGTTGCAAATATTATCTTTCCATGTAGGAATGTAAACAGTTCAACTTTAGTAAGTCCCTTGCGATTTCTCTTTCCTGTTTACCTTTTCATGCTTCTCTTGATTCTTGTGTTTGAAACACAAATTTTCTATTTAGCTCTGGTCTTTTCATCAAGAATGCTTGAAAGTCCTCTATTTCACTGAATGACTATTTTCCCCCTGAAGTATTATACTCAGTTTTGCTGAGTAGGTGATTCTTGGTTTTAATCCTAATTCCTTTGGCTTCTGGAATATCCTATTCCACGCCCTTCAATCCCTTAATGTGGAAGCTGCTAGATCTTGTGTTATCCTGATTGTATTTCCACAATACTTGAATTGTTTCTTTCTAGCTGCTTGCAATATTTTCTCCTTGACCAGGGAACTCTGGAATTTGGCCACAATGTTCCTATGAGTTTCTCTTTTTGGATCTCTTTCAGGTGGTGATTGGTGGATTCCTTGAATACTTATTTTGCCCTCTGGTTCTAGAATCTCAGGGCAGTTTTCCTTGATAAAAAGATGATGTCTAGGCTCTTTTTTTGATCATGGCTTTCAGGTAGGCCCATAATTTTTAAATTGTCTCTCCTGGATCTATTTTCCAGGTCAGTTGTTTTTCCAATGAGATATTTCACATTATCTTCCATTTTTTTTCATTCCTGTGGTTTTATTTTGTGATTTCTTGGTTTCTCATAAAGTCATTGGCCTCCATCTGTTCCATTCTAATTTTGAAAGAACTATTTTCTTCAGTGAGCTTTTGAACCTTCTTTTCCATTTGGTTAATTCTGCTTTTTAAAGCATTCTTCTCCTCATTGGCTTTTTGACCCTCTTTTGCCAATTGAGTTAGCCTATTTTTCAAGATGTTATTTTCTTCAGCATTTTTTTGGGTCTCCTTTAACAAGGTGTTGACCTGCTTTTCATGCTTTACTTGCATCTCTCTCATTTCTCTTCCCAGTTTTTCCTCCACCTCTCTAACTTGATTTTCAAAATCCTTTTTGAGCTCTTCCATGGCCTGAGCCCATGGTATATTTATTTTGGATATGTGGAATACAGAAGCCTTGACTTCTGTGTCTTTCCCTGATGGTGAGCATTGTTCTTCCTCATCAGAAAGGAAGGGAGGAATTATCTGTTCACCAAGAAAGTAACCTTCTATAGTCTTATTTTTTTTCCCTTTTCTGGGCATTTTCCCAGCCAGTGACTTGACTTCTGAGTTTTCTTTCCACACACACCACGCCTCCAGATCCACCCAGCCAGCACTTGGGGCCTGAGATTCAAATGCTGCTTCCCAGCCTCAGGGCTTTGGGTGGGGGTGGGGCTGCTATTCAGTGTGAGATTAAGTTCAGGTCCTCAGGTAGGGGCAGGGCCACCACTCAGGGCTCAGTTCCCTCAGGGGGTTTATGTAGAGACCTTCAACAATTGATAAGAGCTCCTGCCTGCCTGGGGGAGCCCTTGTCTGCTGCTGACTCCGCTGCAGCCTCCCGAGGGGGCCTGAGCCATGGAGACACCCCACTCCCTTCTGGGCAAGCCAAAAAGACTCTCTCACTCACCCCTGGTGCCTGTGGGTGGAGGGACCTGCACGGGTGCTGGAGATTCTGTCCCTGAAGCCTGCTCGAATCTGCTTCCCTTGGTGCTGCTCGGCCAAGGCAGGGCTGGGCTCTGCTCCAGGCCTGGTGCGTGACAGACCTTTCACAACAGGTTTTCAGGGCTCTCTGGAACAGAAATCTTGTCCCCTGTTGTTCTGTGGCTTCTGCTGCTCCAGAATTTGTTGGAAGTTCTTCTTTACAGATATTTATGGGCTGTGGGTTTGGAGCTAGCATATGTGTGTCTTTCTACTCCACTATCTTGGCTCCTCCCAAGGAATTATTTTCTTTAGTGAATGTTTGGATCTCATTTTCCAACTGGCCAATTCTGCTTTTTAGGGCATTCTCTTCCTCATTGGTTTTTTAGATCTCTTTTGCCATTTGAGTTAGTCTATTTTTCAAAATATTATTTTCTTCAGCATTTTTTTTTTTTTGGTCTGCTTTAACAAGCTGTTGATTTACTTCTCATGATTCTCCTACATCACTCTTATTTCTCCTCCTAATTTTTGCTCCACTTCTCTTACTTGGTTTTCAAAATCCTTTTTGAGCTCTTTCATGGCCTGAGACCAATTTATATTTTTCTTGAAGGCTTTTGGTGGAGGTGCTTTAACTTTGTATTCTTCTGTTTGCATGCTTTGGTCCTCCTTGCCACCAAAGTAGGTTTCTATAGTCTGATTCTTTTTCTGGTTTTTGCTCATTTCCCCAGTCATTTACTTGACTTTCGAGCTCTTTGTGAAGGTAGTTCTCCACTTCTAGTGGGAGTGGAGGGTGTACAGTCAGCTGCTCGATCCCCCCACAATCTGTGGGCCTAGAGCTCTAAAAACAGCAGCTGCTGCTGCCCCTGCTGCTGCTGTAGTTGCCATAGATTCCTTTGTCCCCTCCCTGCTCTGCTGCCCTGGGACTGGGGCTGGACCACTCCACTCTCCTACACTGATCCCACAGGCTTTTTCCACTGACCTTCCAAATTGTCCTCAGAATTTTGGGGTCTTGAAGTCTGGAAACTACCTCAGATGCAAGAGATTCAATGTCCCCAAGGTCTGCTCACGTCCTGTCTGTGCCAGTGTGGACCATCCTGGACTGTGCTCTGCTCTCAGCATGGTACAATAGATACTTCCCAGGGACCTTCCAGGATGTCTTGGGCTAGAGATTTGCTTCACTTCATCATTCTCTGGGTTCTGCAGTTCCAGAATTTGTTTAAAGCCATTTTTTATAGGTATTTGGCTGGGTTTTGGGGCAGTATTCTAGAAAGTGTGTGCTGTTACTCTACCATCTTGGCTCCTCCCCTCTACAATGGTCATTTCTAAAAGGTTTCAATTTTATTTTTAAAATCCACCAAAATTATTTATACTTTACTTTTTTATATTTAATAATAGTCTAACATTATAGAAAAACAATTTCCCCCACTAATGTGTTATTCTGATGCCCCATCATGCACACACATGGTTCTGCGTTTCATTCAAAGGCCTCATTAGCAGTATATATACCCTGGGAGGCCCTACTGAATTGTATGAGACCCAGTCTAGGTAAATTAAAAGAGGTTTTTTGCCAAAAGTTTGGCCACTAGATGATGATGATCTTTTTGGACAAAACTATTACAAAACCATCTCCTAAGGCATCAAAAGGTTTTGGTATGCTTCCATGAAGGGAGCACCAACATCAGTGAAACCACAACTCAATTGGAATTGAAAAATATCATACTTGCCAAAAAATTGGAACTACTAATTTTGTAATTAATAAGTACAAAACTCTCCATATTTTGTAACTCATGTTATTCAAGGAAGCTCATCAGAATAATGACAAATCTGCCAATAAAATTGACCTAAATATGCCGCTTTTATCGACAGTTGAAAAATTGGATATATCTGATAGTTGTTTTTTTTTCTGAAAGTGCAAAAATACTGCATAGGATTGACAATAATATTTTCTATGAATTGATACATTTAAAAATCTTTATATACAAACTGTTCAATTGTGAAGTAAAATAATGCTTTTACTCTATATTTGGTACCACTCAGGTACCATTTATAGTCTTCTGTCATTTGATACTTAGAGAGTTATATAACATTTCATCAAGTTATAATTTACAATTTGAACAGAAAAGGGGACAGAAAGTGCCTTAAAAGAAAATTATTTTATTTTTGACCTTTCTTCTCTCACCTTGGTTCTATTCAATTCAATTCAATTCAACAAGAATCTATTATGTACATACTACAATGCAAGACACTGTGCTAGGTATTAAAATTTCTAAAAAAGAAACAACAGGAAAATAAGGCCTACTCTCAAGAACCTTATTTTCTACTGGGATATGACAACATTTACAAAAATAAATAATACATGATTGTTTTAAATGGTGAGAGCATTAGCAAGTAGGAGATCAGAGAAGGTTTACCGTGGGAGGTGACCTCTCTTCTTCCTACTCAACTCTTTTTATGTGGAAAATGGAAACTAGAAACTGGTGGTTTCATAACCTATGTTTAAAAATTTGACTTCTTTAGAATTCCTGGATCATATATGCTCCCTAAGCAAGAAACTCTGTGGCAGCTTGGAGGTGAGGAGGAGGGAAGCAAGAAATGCAAGGGTAATAATACCTTTATCCTTATTCTACCTTTTCACTTCCTCCTACCTGGTCAGCCAAACTCAACGATGGGAATAGTGAGGTAACATGACTGGACACACTGTTTGGATAAGCTGGGAGTCACCAACTACAAGGCATCCAGTGATAGGGACTACCAATTCTTACCATCTGCCATGCCACTGAATTCCAAGTTTCCTAGGATTTACTAGATAACTGTCCTGATAGCCCTCTAGACCCTTCAGACATTGCCATTTGACCTGCTGATTTACCATAAAGAGCCCTAGGTCTTGCCACCTACTTTGTGACTAAACCCTTAAAACTTTGAGTCCATTCTAGTTACCCTGCAGTTAAACTCACTTGTTTGTAGAGTTACCTCCCCCCTCCATTATAATGTAGGCTCTTTAAGAACAAAGATATTTCACTCAGAGTAAGTGATTAATAAATGATTTTTCAGGGGGCAGAGCCAAGATGGCAGAGTAGAAAGATGCATATACTCTAGTGCCTCCCCCAAAGCCCAAAAAAATACCTGTAAAAATGACTCTCAACAAAGTTTAGAGCAGCAGAAGCCACAGAACAAGAGAGCAAAAGAGGTTTCTAGCCAAAGGTAACCTAGAAGGCAGACAGGAAAGGTCTACTTCATGGGACACTCAACAGAGCTGAGCACAGCTCTGACCACATGGCACTGGGAGGAAAAGGACCTGAACAGACCTCTGAACTAGCAGAGTTCCTAGCAGGGAAGGTCCCAGATACCTCAACCCACAAGCAACAAAGAAAGCTCCAAAGGTCAGTGGGGGGGGGGGGGGCTTTCTCAGCTAGGCTAGAGGAAACAGGATTTCTCCAGTAATAGCCCCAGGGGGCAGCAGAGGCCACAGCAGCAGACTGTAGACAGCTAAGGAGGCAGGGAAGCAATCTGGATCCATTATTCAGGCAGCTCAGCTTAAAGACTCTGGTGGTAGGAAGCAGTTGATCTAAACCCCAGCCCTGGATGATGGCCCCACCCCCACCCAAAAGCCCAGGAAAACCAAGCAGCTGAGTTGAATCTCCTGACAAAGGATTCATAATCAAGGAACTGTCTGGGAAAATGCCCAAAAAAGGGGAAAAAATAAGAGCACAGAAGGTTACTTTCTTGGTGAACAGGTGTCTCCTCTCATCCTTTCAGATGAGGAAGAACATGGCTTATTGTTACAGGAAGTTAAGACCCCTGCCTCCAGGGCCTCCAAAGTGAACTTAAACTATTCTCAGGCAATAGAAGAGCTTGAAAATCAAGTTAGCAGCTTGCTAAAGGAGAATCAAAAAAATGCTGAGGAAAATAACACCTTTAGAAAGAGGCTAACTCAATTGGAAAAAGAGGTCCAAAAACCCAATGAGGAGAAAGAGGCATTAAAAATCAGAATTAACCAAATGGAGGAGAAGATTCAAAAGCTCACTGAACAAAATAGTTCTCTGAAAGAGAGAATTGAGTTCAGGGAAACGAATGACTATGAGATAAATCAAGCAGTTAGAAAACAAAACCAAAAGTTTGAAAAAATAGAAGATAATGTGAAGCATCTCACTGGAAAAACAACTGACCTGGAAAATAGATCCAGGAGAGACAATTTAAAAATTATGGGACTACCTGAAAGCCATGATCAAAAAAAAGATCCTAGACATTATCTTTCATGAAATTATTGAGGAAACTGTCATGATATTCTAGAACTAGAGGGCAAAATAAATATTGAAAGAATCTACTGCTAAAGGGAAACTAAAAGGGAAACTCCTAGGAATATTGTGGCCAAATTTGAGAGTTCCAAGGTCAAGGAGAAAATACTGCAAGCAGCTAGAAAGAAACAATTCAAGTATTATGGAAGTACAATCAAGATAACACAGGATCTGGCAGCTTCAACATTAAGAGATCAAAGAGCTTGGAATAGGATATTCCAGAAGTCAAAGGAACTGAGATTAAAACTAAGAATCACCTACCCAGCAAAACTGAGTATAACACTTCAAGAGAATGGTCATTCAATGATATAGAGGACTTTCAAGCATTCATGTTGAAAATACCAGAACTGTATAGAAAATTTGACTTTCAAACACAAGAATCAAGAGAAGCATGAAAAGGTAAACAGGAAATAAAAATCATAAAAGACTTTCTAAAGCTGAACAGTTTACATTCCTACATGGAAAGAAAATATGTACAACTCTTGAGACTCTTCTCAGTATTTGGGTAGATGGAGGGATTGTATATACACACACACACATATAGACAGAGAGTACAGGCTGTGTTGAATCAGAAGACATGATATCCACAAATATATATATATATATATATATATATATATATATATATATATATATATATATATATATATATATATATATATATATATATATTAAAAATTAAGATGTGAGGGAGGAAAATACTGGGAGGAGAAAGGGAGAAATGGAATGGGGCAGGCTATAACTCATAAAAGAGATAAAGAAAAATCTTGTTCAATGGAGGAGAAAAGAGAGAAGGGGAAAGGGGAAAAGTGAAAACTACTCTCTCCACATATGGCTTAGGAGGGAATAACATGCTCACTAAATTTGGTATGAAAATCTCTTATACTACAGGAAAGTAGGGGAGGAGGTGACAAGTAGGGTGAGGGGAATGATAGAAGGGAAAGCAGTAACTAGAAATAAACACTTTTGGGAAGGGACAAGGTCAAATGAGGGCATAAAAAAATAAGGGGGTGTAGAGAAGGATAGAACGAAATATAGTTAGTATTATTCAACATGATTATTATGGAAGTCTTTTGCAAACTGACACATATATTGCTTGCCTTTTGAATTGCTTGCCTTCTCAGTGGGGATAGGTAGGGAGGGAGGGAAGGAGAAAAGTTGGAATTCAAAGTATTAGAAACGAATGTTGAGAATTATTATTGCCTATAACTGGGAAATAAGAAACACAGGTAATGGGGTATAGAAATTTATCTTGCCCTACAAGAAAAGAGAGAAGGTGGGGATATGGAAGGGTGGAGTGTGATAGAAGGGAGGACTCATTGAGGGAAGGGGCAATCAGAATGCAAAGTATTAGAGGGTGAGGGGAGGGGAGAGATGGGGAGAAAAACTGGACATGTCACAAAGTGATGTAAAAGCAATTAGTATTAAAAACAATCCACTGAATTAATTACTGAGACTAAATCAGAGACATCTTTAGTTTGGGGAAATGAATTTTAGTCCATGTCTCCTAGAGGCAAGTAACTTCGGGTAAAATTTGGCATTGATGGAAAAGTTAAGGTTTTAATGGTACATTTGATTTTATGCTTGTTATTTCAGCAGGAACTAGAACAGGTATAGAAAGGCATGTAAGCCACTTAAGATTTGCTTCAAAAGATGTTCCTTAGTCAATGTGAAATTATAGTCATATCTGAAACCTGGTTATAGGAATTTGCTATTTTAAGATTCTATGGGACTATTAAGTGACTGTTCTTCTGAGTCTAACTCCAGGTATGGGTAGCAAGAAAGGCAATCTGAGCCTCCAATCCATGATGCCAGTAAGCCTGTGAGATGTTGGTATGAACTGAAAAAGGTGATCTCATGGGAAGGGTGGGAGAGCAATCTGGGCTGAGGTAGGATTCTCCTGACTCAATTTCTCCACTAACACCTGGCAGACTCTAAGCCTCACTGAATGCAAGTTGACAATCTACTCCTGCCTGGAACTGACATGAAATTGGGGATATATTGTTTCCTTGCAATGTCCCTACACTTAGTGGCAATTTCCTATAGTCAAAAGGTTTGTAAGCTTAATACCAGTTCTATTAAGTTATAGATTGTTGGTAGGGGAACATCTGAAGGCAAGTCTAAAATTAAGCCATTAGGTTTAGGTTTTTAGACCAACACCAATATGTTAGGGTCCTTTAATTCTTAGTAATAGTGTGGAGACAATTAGGTCAAGGGCTTATTAAGTTAGCATAGACAGTTATTATTTGTGTCTCAGTTGGTTAATGTTAAAAAAAATCCATTTGTGGTCTATATTGTAAATGCTTTAAAAGAAATATCACCTGACCAAAAGTTGTATTATGTGATATGAACTGTGTTAAAAATGAAAAGTAAAAAAAAAAATTTTAAAAATGATTTTTCATTTATTCATTTTATTAATTTATCTAGCAGCTTATAGTTTCCCAACATTTGCATGCAGCCCATTATCCTTTTGTTTAGAAGAATCAGAGATTGGGTTAAAGTATCTTTATTAAGGCAAACAAAAGTTTGGAGAGTATAATGAAATTAGCAATGTCATTTGTTGAGTCAGTTCATCAGACTATATGTACATCCTGCATAGGTAATGCCAAAGGACAATGAACTGGGCCCAAAATTAAGTAGAAGGAGGAAAAAGAATAGCATTTGGAAGTTTGGGTAACACTTCCAAAGATCCCATGCTACTTAATACCACAAAGATCAATCTTTCTTCTCTTTTCCTCATTATGGTATATGACTAAATATAAAATAAACTGATCTCAAAAATAATCAAAATGGCAGCTGATTCAGAGGGCAATAGAAAGATACACAATAGATATATGTTGTCTTTTATCAAGGGTAACGAATTTTAGATATGATATAAAATACATAATCCAGGACATAGAGAACTGGGAAAAGAGCTGGGCAAATTATCTAGTGAGACAATGGATGGACATTTGAAGTATTGTCCTAGTACCTCCTAGAATAATAAGAGAATCAGAGGTAGGCCTACTGAGTGGATCATCTACAGAAAATTTTTTTAAAGTTATGACCAAGAAATGTAAAAAATGCAATTGTATAAAAGTTGTGATCTGCACTGTTGGGTTTTTTGTAGGGGGATGGGTACAGGGAAGGTTATGGTATGTTCTTACAAATGAAGTCAAGGTTCCACCTGTGTTAAAGAATTGCACGTACATGAGCACTATAAACATAAGACAAATGGATTTTGAATTTGAGGCTACTCATTTATATCACTTATATTTAAGCATAGGGAAGTGTAATTATTGATTTTTTAAAGAAACCTGCTACTAAAAAGATGGTCTTTTTAGAGAGGCAGTGACATCTAGATCTATAATTAATTCATCTGGTTAACTCATAGTTAGGAAATTCACTTCAACAGAACAGAGAAGTCACTTGAATCTTATAACTTTAGAGAACCACTTGGAGCAATGAGAAATTCAGTGTCTTGCCAATGGTTCCACAGCTAGTTTGGGTCAGAAGTAAAGCTTGTATCCAGGTCTTCCTGACAACAAGGCTAGCCCTTTATCCTGTAGAACACATTGCTTGATCATTTGCCAGATATGATCTTCAAAGGCACCCAACTAAGTGAGGAAAAGACATCTGTATTAGTTGTACTAGTTTGAAGTTAGTGATCTCATAAATTGAGTTTTACAAAAATCCTAAGGGGAAATAAATGAAATAGTCACAGAAAGCTAGAACACCATCCTTGAGTGCATCTTTAAACAATGCAGCACATTATTTGTTTGTCGGATCTTGGTTAGAAATTGAACATATAAGCCTTTTCCCCCTTGCACTATACTACCAAAAGCAATCTATCTAGTCTTGGGTCTGGACCCAGAAGGCATAAATTCAAATACAGAAGAATGTATACTTAGGATAATGGTAACAGCTGCCAACAAATATGTTTCTGGAACACAGTTACAGCAGCATGCCCTAATTATGTAGTGGAAAATAATAGTAATAAATGAGATGGGAAAAATCACAAGCAGATTAAGATAGTCTTTACCTTTCCATCATCCTTTTATTAACATTTTAATAACTTTTTTCTCTCAAAATGTACATGTATGAATAAATAACCTCTAACCTGAATTGTTTTGTCTTACGCAAATTTGAAAATATTGTGATGTTTTAAGTCCTAGAGGTCATATTCCAGATCTCTTGAACTCCTGGACATACTGTTTATTTTAGCAGGTCTGGGACATCATGCCAAGCTTCTCAGAGGATATCCACAATCATCAAGCAAAAATAAATACACAAGATCATTTGAATGAATGGGAGGAGGAATTTTGTGGAGGTGAGTACATTTCTGAATTGTATTTTTTTTTCAGAATTTTACAGTGTCTGCGATCATAAGTGAGTTTTTAAAGTTCCCGTTTTGTAGAAAGTATATATTTTTTGAAAGAGACATCTTTCTGTTGTTTTTATTTAGCATGTTACTGACATACAGAATATTATTTATAAAATATTCTCAGCTCAGGTAACTCATGAAAAAAGAGTTTTCCTTTTATGGCTATTTAATGGTATTCCAAGGGACCAGTTTCCTTCTGGTCTCTAAACCCAGAGAGAAACATGTGCTCTGCAGACTATGCAAGGAAAACAACTCCTTTCCTTTAAGATATATTTGTAAATTACATGGAATGATTGAGGTTTGAAAGACTCCTTTGGCAAACATGGGAAGATACTGAGTTTTGTCACATAAATCAGATGCAGTCCAAGCCAAAGAAGTTTTTCTCATTTTTTACATATTTGACAGAAATGTACACAATAGCTGAACAATGCCAAGAATAATATTTTTTTAAAAATAGATATCTGCTAAATATTAAAAGGAAGGATAAATAAATGTCAGTGCAGACAAGTTCTACTAAAAAAAGGCATGCTGGTGTCATGCAATGGAATGCAGTGCTATCACTTCATTTCTTTTATACATTCTGATTGATACCTATTGACAATCCAATTAGCCTTGCAGATAGGTTTAAAAAAATCTATCAGCCCACAGACATTTTTTCCAGCTTGTATAATTTTCGTGATCCTACTCCACTCTTATTCCTTTTATCCCTGGAATGGTAATAACTCACATATAAAGATTATACAGCACTTTCCTTACTGGGTAATTCAAGAATTATTATCAGCTCTGTTTTTCAAAGGAAGACTAGAAAATTTTGTATCTTTGCCCATGGTCACAGAGATTAAATATCAATCAGAACTTAAAATCAAGTCTTGCAAATTTAAAGCAAATACCACATTTGGAGCACCTCCTTGCTAGCTCAAGATATAGTAAAAGGATATTTTTTTCTTCTTTCCCAGGAGTAACAAATATAACAACTTGAGCTTAAGCCTAATGAAATGATGCTCAGGCCTAGAAAAATAACTCATCTAAGACTTGAAGTTATCTTAATTGCTGAATATACCACTGAATTCCTAAACTGATGGATCATGATGGTTTGGAGATGACCCAAGGTTCTTGAAGATTATACTAGCAGAGTATAAACTCTTGGTCAGTGGGTCCAACCAAATCTTTATTTATGGACCCAGAAATGTGCTTATTGTTCTGTCATTTGAGTATTATTCTATCTAATTTCAGAGAACTTCGGTAACTGAATGGTAAAGCTCCAGGTCACCAATGTTTTTGAAATCTACCAAGACATGGAGAGATTATGATTTTCATTAGTGGATGGAAAGCCCAACTCTTGAAATTAAAGGTATTTCAAAGACTAAAATAAGTAATACCTGAATAGATTTACTGCAGAGATTTCATGATACATGTGAAAGAATATATTGTCAAGAAGGTAAAAAAAATTAAATTAGTATAATTTTTAGTAATGAATTTAGATGGACAATTTGATTGTAATCTTTCCAAAGCACTTACAATTCACCTATTGATTAAAATTCTCTTTGAGACTTGTAAGTCTGTAGGGTAATATATATGTAGCTATGGTCCTTTGGGGCTATATTTTATGCTGCTCCTATCAATATCAGTCACAGTAACTTACATCATTCAAATGTAATGATAGATCAGAAAATAATTGATAGAATTTTCTTTGCCAAAGAATTAGGTAAAATCATACTACTGAAGCACTGGATGATAGTCACTATTTTCTTGTATACAGCAATTAACAGAAGGCAGTATGAATAGAGGAAATACGCAGGTAATTTATTTTGGTCAGTGGTTTTGAACTCTGTTCCAGTTAGCTCTTACAAACTCTTTTAACAGATAGACACATTTAGCTAACTCTTTTTTTCTGTAAACTTCTAATAAAAAGTACGTTTAAAGGAAGAGTCCTCCCTGACACCTATAATAATTGACATTGTTCTGAGAGTGAGGCACAGTGGAAAAGAGGAACCCATGGGGCAAGCCCTTCAAGGCAGTGGTAGAAAGAACCCAGAAGGGAAAACCTAGAATGGATAACTTGGAAACTTTGATTACATGAATAATAGAGAGAAAAGAGACCAGATAATTATAGGGGGTGTGAATCAGAGAAAAAGGATTGAGAGTGACTAGAAACAGAAGACAGATAATGAAGATAGTGAGAAAAATCCTTTTTTGGAAAGGGATGCAAAGAATGAACATTTAAAAATAAGGAACATGACTAGCTGAAGGGAAAAAAGAAGAAGGGGAAATATTGGATGAAAAGAGAGGAATCAGGAGTGAGGTAAAAGAGAGCCAGTGGAAACAGTACCATCTTCAAAAGATTAAAAGAAAGTAACTAAAGGAACATAATAATCTGCAGCAGAAGAGGGGACTTGAAACTGAAACATTTCTTCACAGACATTAATGAAACTAGGATAAGAAGGGAGGAAGCCGAATGGGGAAAATTTTTTGTATTAAATTTTTTGTATTAAATTTTTCCAAGAAGTGTTTGGTATCCAAGACATATAATCTCTCTAATCTCTCTCTCTCTCTCTCTCTCTCTCTCTCTCTCTCTCTCTCTCTCTCTCTCTCTCTCTCTCTCTCTCTCTCTCTCTCTCTCTCTTTCTTTCCATACATCCACATCCACACATATATACATACATATATAATTTTATATCTTTCTAGTAACTATTCTCCAATAGAAATATGATTAAAGGATATAGACAAATAGTTCTTAAAAAACTGCAAATTGTTTATAACCACCTGAACCCAATACTCCAAATTGCTATTTAAAATAATGCAAATCAAAACAACCCTATGATTTCATGCTATGACTAACCAACTGGCAAAAATGAGAAAAATGACAACAGTCAATTCTGGAGGGCTTGTGGAAAGAGAGATGCACTAATATATTGTACAAGGAGCTACAAAATGGAACAGCCATTTTGGAAAGCAATTTGGAATAAAGCTCAGAAAGTGATCAAGATTTCCACATCTTCCAAACTTCATTACTAAATTTCTATCCCAAGAAAAAGCATGGATAAGAAAAGTTCTTATATACTCCAAATTATTAACAATAGTACTTTTTTGTAATAGCTAAGAATTGAAAATACAATAGATGCTCATCAGTTGAATATTGCCTCTGATATTTATCAGCCATGTAACCTTAGGCAAATCACTTAATTCTCTAAGGCCTTTTTCCCTTCATTTATAAAACAGGAATTATTATACCTATAGTATATACCGACAGAATTTTCATGAAGACCAAGAAAATAATGTTTGTAATATAGTTCACAAACTTAAATGGTATCAGTTACTATTATGCCAATCTGTATTTGGATTTCCAGAAAGGACTGTGCAATGAGGGCTGTGAGAAACAGCAGACTAAATTCACTGTCCTGGCTGAAGAGGTAGATGGCATGATTATAAAACTTGCATGTTATGATGTAAAGCTGGGCAAGAGAGCAAATATGATGAATGACATAATCAAAATTCAAAATCACCTCGACAACCTACAGTATGAATCAAAACCCAAAATAGTAAATTCAACAGGGGAAAATATAAATTCTTATATTTAGGTTTTAAATTTCAATTACATAGCTAGAGAAAAAAGGATATGACTTGGAATCTGATGATGTGATGAAGAACCGGGAGTTATGCTTTCTTTGGGAACAATGTGAGCTTAGTGTGATGCCGTCACCAGAAACTTGTCTATAACAACTAACATAGACTTGCATTGATGTAGAGAAATGACAATGTATATTGATGATAGAATACCCCCAAATCACTGAAGTATGGGTAAAAAAGGGAAGAGTTGAACCTCCTAAAAAAGTGAACATACTCTTAGGATATTTCAATAGCACATAGTATTCATATCAAAGGAGATCCTGTAGCAGAAGTCAAGTTACAACTGGATTATTGTGTTCAGTTCTGGGCATTACATTTGAAGACTGACATTAACAAAAACTTATCTAGAGTACTTTGGCCAGGATAGTGGCCTTGAAATAATAATGCATAAGTGTTTATGATGAGAGATTTTGATGATGTAGGAGTAATAATTTTCTAACAATTAGGGTTGTCTCATAATGAAATAAATTCCCTCATAATGAAAGGTTTTTTGTTTCCCTTGTACTTGTTTAAGGAAACTAGAAAATTGGGGAGAGGAGAAAGATTTATAGACAGTTTCTCAGATAAAGTTCTCACATTTCAAATATATAAAGAACTTTGTAAAATCTGTAAGAATACAAGTCACTCTTCAATTGATAAATGGTCAAAGGATATGAATAGGCAGTTTTCTGATGAAGAAAATTGTTGATTAGACAAATTCCAATTAAAACAACCTTGAGACATCATTTTATACCTGTCAGATTAGCTTAAATGATTGAAAGGAAAAGCAAAAAATGTTGGAGGGGATGTAGAAAAATTGGGACACTAATTCATTGCTGCAATTGTGAACTGATCCAACCATTTTGGAGAGTGATCTGGGATTATGCCCAAAGAGTTATTAAACTGCCTACTGCCTTTGACCCAGAATTAGATGATTAGGGGAAAAGGAAAAGAATCTATGTATTCTAAAATATTTATACCACCTCTCTTTATACCACCAGTTCTTTGTCACTAGAAATTATGGGGATGTCTTTCAGTTGGGGAATGGCTGACTGATGGAATACTACTGTGCTATAATAAAGAGTTTGATGATCCTAGAAAAACATGGATAGATTTGCACCAAATAATGAAGAGTGAAATGAGAAGAAGCAAGAGAATATTGTATACAATAACAGCAATATTGTTCTAGGAACAACTTTGAGCAAATAAGTCATTTGAGTTTGTAAATACCCAAATTAACAGAAAGACATATGAAGAAAAATGCTATCTGCATCCAGAGAAAGAACTGATACATAGAAGTACATGTAGAATAATTGTATGTATATATATATGTGTGTGTATGTATATATGTGTGTATATGCACACATATATACATACGTATGCACACATATATAAGGAGATCTATACATATGCATGTATATGTGTGTGTATGTATATACACACATATGTATACAAACACACACGCACATATCTTTGTGTGTCTAATGGTGATCATTTCTAGGGTGAGGGGGGGAAATGAAGGGAAAAAATTCACATGATAGCTTAATCATATATTTAAAAGGAATAAAAGTTGTATATAATAGATTTGCAGTTTCATATACGATCATCTACTTTGTTGTAGAAATGCTAGTTTTATTCTATGCTAAAAATTAAATAAATATTATTTTTTAGAAAGAGGATGCATGGTTATCTCTCATTAATGCCATAAAAGATATTCTTGAATTAGAAGAGAGGTTGAATAAGTTGGCCTCCAAGTAACCCCCTTCACAAGATTGTACAGTTCTTTAGTGTCACCAGACTTCACATATTATATCACGCCATCAATGCCTACATTGCCTCCACCAAAACTCATTTGCAAACTTCTCGTTCCAAAGATAGGTAGTTGCAAGACCAAAATATATTAAATGATTTCTAATAATGTTCCTCTCCAAATCAGGTTCCATGGATCCTCTGACAGCAAGCACCAATTCCGTTTCTGAGTCTATTTAAAGTTTGTCAGAACCTTCCTGAGCTTGCACAATGTCAAGAGACATTGAATTAAAACTGTACTGAAGTTTTTTATTCTATTTGAAGATGCTCTTTCTCAAAAGATAAACCATTTTCCCTCAGAACCAGTATATAAAAATCTAAAGCCAATTTTTTTTCTCAGAGGAAGCTCTTTGCTGCCATTTCTCCTAATATATTGTAAATATGTAATAAGCTAGATTTTTCCTCTGAAATTATATTTACCTAAACAAAGATGCTATCAAAATCTCAAATTGAATAAAATGTTCATGTCTGTAGAAAGAATTATAATGGAGGAACTAGGTCAAATAATCAACCAATAAATACTTGCTAAGCACCTACTATGTGCCATATACTATGTTAGATACTGAAGATACAAGAACCAAAACAAACAAACAAAAAAAAACAAAACCCCAAACTGAAATGGCCCCATACCCTTACATATCTTATATTTTATTGATAAATTAATTATATTTGTAATAATTTACCAAATCAAAACTTTTTTAACCCCTACTTTGTACAAGATACCATGTCTGGTGTTTAGTGAACAAAACTGTTGTAGTAGAAGAATTCTGATGAATGCAATTATCATTTCCCCCTAACCGTATTTTATTTAATTCAGTTTTCCAGATGATTCCTTAACAGATGCAGCAACAGAGATACCCTCTGTGAGCCTTCTGATCATGAATAACAACTCATGAAAAAAACCGTCAACTAGTATTTATTTTAAAACTTTATGTGCTAGGTGCTGTGTTAAATATTGAGAATAGACTGTTTGTACTCAAAGAGTTCACGGAAAATAAGGTGATACATGCTTGCCAAAGGGATACGCTACTATTAGAGAAGAGACTCAGAATAGAATTCAGGTTATGGAGGGATTCTCTAATTACTCATGTTTAGGGATGGCATTGCACTGACTGCATTAACCCTGAACATTCCTAAAAGTTACTGGAAGCACTTCCTAAAAGATCTAGAATCACTCAAAAGAGCTTAGCTTAGCCCGATTATGCACACTGGAAAAACAAAATGAATTGTTAGTGACTCTCGTCAAGACTGTGATATGGCATTGCCTGGATAACCTCTACTTGGAGCCAGAAGATGGTTCAATGCTGGTTCTTCCACTTACAACTCATGTGACCTTGGATAAGTCATTTAGCCTTTCTTTGTTTTATCAGCTGCTAAATTGAAGATATTAGATTAAATGACCTTTAAAATTTTTCTGTTCTCTAAATTGGTGGTCATTTGATCTCAGCATCCTCTGGAGATGGTTGGTCCATCAGTCCATATATATGAGGTAGACATGGTAAATGGACATTAAGCTAGACCCACAGAAGAACAGCAGGAGAAGGGGCTTCATTTCCTTTAAGAAATTACATAGTTCTTTTAATGATACAAAGATTCTGGCTGAAACCAAGAGACTTTTGGGTTTCATGATGATTTCATTTCTTGTTTCAAGAAAACACCAGGATTTATATGTTGGTAACATATTCCTATGAGTTGCAGAAGAACTGAAGTTTAGAATCACATAAAAGACAACAGAAAAGCAAATCTTGGGTAAAGGCAGACTCTGATGCATTACACTTGAGAATTCATGCAAGAAAAGAAGTGTGAAGCCAGTCGTTAGAAAAATCTATGACTAGAAAAAGTGATGAGAAGGTCATTAGTGAGTGTTAGGGACCATTGCATGCTCACAAATGTTCTATTTCTATCCATGAAATGAGAAGAGAATATGAAAATGACATGCTGACTGGCCCCTTAGTAGTGAATTTATTGAAGGATGTAAAGGAGAGTTGTGCTAGATGGGCCTACACAGAGAGATTGTCATTTGCATTGCTGGAAGGAATAGCCCCATTGACGAGATTGCAGGTCCAAGCCAAGATTGAAGTACTGGTTCAGTAGTAATGTGCATAACATTCCTGAATGTTGGACCATCTTATGATTTATTCTACATGCCTCAGCTCAAATGGATTAAATTCTATATTTAGACGGCATCAGGTGTTTTGCTCTTAGAGTTGGATTTTTTTTTTCTGAGCTATTCAAAGTAAAAAATGGAGTAATTAAAAAGAAACTAAAATATTGCAAGCACTTAGTCCTTTGTACGTGTGGGTGCCTTTTAAATTTTATTTTATTACATTTTACTTCAAACATAACATAAACCAAAAATTAATTGCATCAATTAGATAAATTATTTGATAATACATAATTTCAGTAATTTTAGTAGTTATATTTTTAATGAATCCATATAGTCCACATGTTCTTTGCCAAACTATAAATACAAAAAAGCAGTAAAACCTACTCAAATTTTATAAGCAACTACTAAGACTTTCCCAGTAGTTACCATGTAGTCCATTGTGGTATAGGAGAAAATGCATTAGAATTGGACTCCAAAGGACTGAGGTTTTGGATGAATGGTATAAAAAAGGAAAAGAGGGGAGGGAAGAGAGAAAGAAGGAGGAAAGGAAGGGAACAGTGAAATGTGGAGGAAAGGAAGGAAGGAAGAAAGCAAAGGTTTTACATCAGCCACATACTAATTGTGTTTCCTTGGAAAAGAAAACCAGTTTATAGTCACAAGACCATTATTTCCTTCATTATAAAATGAGAAGGCTGGACTATGTGACTTCTATCATCTTTTATACCTGTAATATTCTATGATTCTATCATATCAACCCTTTTTCATAGGAAGCCAATAGTATTCAAACATGTAAATCAGATGAATGAGAACTAGAACACCTAAAAGAACTGAGTTTTTTGAAAATAAGGAATGGATATCACATATTTGGCAAGATGATGAAGCTGTTATCCATAAGCCTCTCCAAATTATAAATCCAAATAAAGGGTGAGTGGCATGGGACCCTGAGTTCATGAAAATATAAAGAAAGGGCTAAAAGATAAAAAATCCAAGTGAAAAGAGCTGAGGATAAGCTCAAGCAGATAAACTGATAAGAAGCTAAAAAAATTGAAATGAAATAAACCTTAAAAATCCTTACCACATTGAACAACTTTTAAACTATGATGAAAAATAAGCTAAAACTCTAATGAAAATAAATTAAAGCTCCCTGTGTTTTCCCTGGAGATTATGGAAAAGTAGCAAGAAACTTCAGAAAGATTAAAAAAATAGTTTTTTGGAAATAAGGTTGGAACTCAGAGTACTCAACATCAAATTTAAGACAAAAAATAATAAAATAGAAAATTTAGATTACATATTGAAGGATATTTCTGAAAATCCAATGGCTCTACAAAAAGTAATAGCAAATTAATGTCATAGAAGTGGAAGAAAACATAGCAGAAAAGAAAGAAAAGACAATTACCTTAAAGGACTACATAAATTCTACACAAGCTAAAGGAAATGAACTTGAAAATTGTTCTTTAATGATGTTCTTAATAATAACTTAAGGATCATAGATGTAGAAAGGCATGATAACTAAAAATAAAAAAGCACAAAAAGAAAAAAACCTGAATACTATTTTGTAGAAAATAATATAAGCAAACTTCTCAGAGCTATTAAGTCTAGACGCATGTACTAACTTATTTAAATGATTTATTTAATCAATTAAAGATGGAAAGAATGGACTTTTCACTTGAACCTTCAAGCCATGGAATGGTTAAATCTTACAATTTCCATATGAAACAACACATTTGGCTAACATCCAGGTTACCACATTTGTGTTTCAATAATATTCATTCAAATTTGTAGTATAACTCCGCAGCCATAAAAAATAAAATAAAAGAATGGAATTGGATATCACAAAAAGCAAAGTAAGTCAAGTTGAATTTTCAAGTAATATTTTCTATTAAACTAGTCTAATTTTGAATGAAAAAAATGAATAAAAGAGCCTTCAACAAAAGGTTGAGGTATTCTTGAAAAAGAATGAGATAAGTAAAATATTCAACTTGCCAATGATACACCACACAAGAGAAACATAAGAGAAAGTTTTAAAAAGTAAAATTTTCAAGAAAACACTAATCAATAAACCATTTTTCAGATTTCTAAATCACTGTTAAAATTAGAATGAATGAATAAGAGAAAGAATAGCAAAAAAGGAGCATCAAGGGAGAAAAAGGAATTAAGGCTAATGTGGAAGAAATATCACAGTGGAAAGTCACTCAAGCAAAGAGAAGAAATGCAGGAGATAGAGACAGAGCTAGAGATACATGCCTGCACAGCCTGGAGGTGAACAGAGTAAAGAGAGCAATTTCCTTAACCCTCAATAATAGTGAGAGACTGTTGGAAAAAGGATAAAAGCAATCAGGGGTGGGTGTGGTATAGTAGAATTGAAAGTTACAACTCACCCAAAGGGAAGAAATGAATGGGTATTATTAAGAATGTTCTTGTGGTGGGATTAGTTTATAATAGTTTTCATCTGTGGGGAATGGGCACCATATAAGACCACCTTCTTGGAACAAAGGTGATATTTTATAGGCTCTCATCCCTGGGTTGTGATGTGTGAATCTCTCAAAACAACAAGCAGTTGATGCTGCTTCCCCATATAGAATAGCTGGAAAGTCTTCTGGACCAGTTACGATGATGTGAAAGAGAGAAAATGTGAAACATACATAGACATTTTGTAACTTTCTGATCTGTTAACCTAATAGTTGGGAGACGCCTGTTTTAATTAGCTAAGTAGAGGGAAATGAAGGTGTCTTCAAGAGGGGCCAAATTAGCTTCTGATGGCTATCATAGGCACAAGGCTATAAGAAATAACCCTTAGCCCTTAGACTTTTTGTGCTTTTATTTCTAGGTGAAGAAAATGTCTGACCTTGAGAGTTTTTGATGACCAGGAGAAAAAGGCACAGGCATCCAAGAATCAGAGTCCAGGGTAGGTTTAGCCACCAGCCAGCATCAATGATCTGAGAAGAAAGACAGTCAGCTTTTAGACTCGGGTCAGTGGAAACTGAGAAAATGTCTCATAGGGCCATCATGCCATGTATTTGAACAGGATTTTGATGGGACCAATGCTTTGTAGGAACTGAGCTAAAATTTTGTTCTATTCTCCTTAGAGACTGAAGTGGTACAGAGGAGACTATGATCCTGAAGTATTGGGGGGAGATGGTTGTATGTTTCTCATTGCTATATCTGGGGAGAATATGTTCTTTGTAAAAGATAATTGATGTAAGTGGCAAAATAAAAAGAGTCCTATTGTCTGGCAACTAACAATGAGGGAGTGGAGGGGAGGAGGTAGATGGCCAGTCAGTTAGTAGGGGCTTGAACCAATGGCATTAAGGAACAGATACCACCCCTCAAAATGTTTTTGAGGTACTGTAGAATACTCAGAGATGATGTGATCTTTCTGGTTCTGGGGGATTAATGGCCTGAGGTTATATGCTATAAAAGGAGTAAGTAAGGCGATGAATGGAAAAATATAATTCAGAATAGCCTGGAAAGGGTAGAAACCCAGAAAAAGAACAAAATTAATGAAAAATTCTCATAAAATGACACCAAATAAGAAAGATAATTAAGCTAAAGGGTTGAGGTGGAAGGGGAGGTCTGATTCTGAAACACTTATCTAAGCAAGGAGGAAAAAAAGATCAAAGCAGAAGAATAAAGAAAATATATGCATATATATATACATAGAAAGAAAAATAAAAATTAAAATAACTAGTGATAGAGAAGATAATTGGGAGTTAGGAGTCATTATGAATAGAGGGTACTCTAAAAGTAGTATAAATATAACCAATTTTAGGGACGTACTGACATTTCTCTATAATAGAAGATCAAAAAAACCCATAAAAAGAAATAAATAATTAAAATGCAAACATAATTATCATAACCTTATCAGATTAATAATCTAATAAGCTGAAAGACAATTACAGAATGGATTAGAGAAAAAAGAAAGTATAAAACCTTAGTTCCTTGATGGCAGGGATGGCTTTCACCATTTTTAATCCCCAGCAATTATCACAGTCCCTGCTGCAAATTAAGTACTTAATAAATGTCCATTGACTGATTGATTTACCTCAGCAATTGACTGCATGTATGAAACATTTCTGAAAAATTAAATCAGAATACAAATACGAGGGTGGAACAAAATTGACTGTATAGCAGGTGATTCCAAAGAGTAGAAACTGCAATATTTATGTCAGACTAAAAATAAAAACTCATAGCATCAAGAGAAGTAAACAGAGACTGTATTATATTTAAAAGTACCCAAGACAAGGAAACAATATTAGCATATATATGTCTGTATGTATGTATATATACATATGTACACACATATACATATATAATCATATATATATACACATACACATTTGTGTACACAGAGAGAAATTTATAGATAGACATCTGTCTATACCAAATTGCTTAACATATAAACTAATAAAGGAAAAGTGAACTGAATTTCCAAAAAGACGAATATGAGAACAATAACTTTAGAACTTTCTTTTCTAGAACCTCGGAAAATCTAACAGAATAATTAATCAAAATTAACAAAAATTTTGATAAATTTAACTGAAACATTAACAAAAATTAAAACAAAAAGCACTCTCCCAAAGTAAAGAAACCCTATGACAGAAGCTAAATCAGTAAGACTTATGCTGTCTTCTGAATGAGAACATTAAGGAATATACATATATCTCAGTTTCACACAAAAAAAATAGATCATATGCTCCATAGCACAGAGAAATTTTAAATAATCTTAAAATGTAGAAATGCTAATCACATGAGTTGTAGACAAAATACAATAAAATAGTAATTAATACAAAGAACACAAAATGGAGATTTAAGAATGTCTAGAAAATAGATGGGTAAAAGAAAATAAAAAATTCAACTACTATGTGAAAGCAAATGATAATGATGAAAAAAATATTGAAATTTAGCAAATCCTGCCAAAACAGTACTAAGAGAAAAACAATATGCCTAGAATAGGGCAGGGGAAGTGCATGGGTGCTTACCAACATTGATGTACACCCAGAAGGAATCACAGAGATCATATTGTCCATATTCTTCATTGTTTATACAGGTTAGGAACCTAAGGCTAAGGTTCAATGACCTGACCAGTATCCAACATTGAATAAATATCAGAGGTGGATTGGAATCTTGGTCTGTTTGGCTTCAGAGCCAGGGCAATAGATAAAAGAAAGGATTGTTAACTGAGTCTTAATATGCAACTTAAAAACCTAAAGAATCAATAATATACACATACAAAACAAACTCGAAAGAAGTCAAATAAATAAACATTTATTAAGTGCTTACTATTTTCCACATAGTATGCTAAATGCAGGAAATACAAATTAAAAACAAAATCATAGTCCCTGCCTTCCAAGAGCTTATATGCTAATGGGACAAGATCTCACATCAAAAAGAAGTTGACAGGCAGAGGTAGGGGCCTTAGGGAGAATTGACTCATGTAGGGGCTGGCAGAAGAAAGTCTGGAAAGTCAGGAGAAGAGTCTGGAAAGGAATTAAGATATGGCTGGCCTAGGTATTTTTCTTAAAATGGAGGTTCTGGGAGGAACTGATCAATTAGAGGAAGGGACCGGAAGGGGAGGAAAGAACTTCCAGGGTGAGATGGCTACTGTGACATGGTGGAGGAAGTTTGAAGAGGCCTAATGGACAGAATGAACTTCCAGAATGAGAAGCTTTTGTGTAAAAACTTGAGAACTGTAGTAGAAATAGTTAAAAATGAAAAATACAACATACGTAGAAAAAAATAGAGAAATTTTAAAGCTGCTTCATTGAAAGGACTAACAAATCAACAAACTTTTAGCGAATCTGGTTGCAAAGAGAGCAAAATCAAATTACCAAAATTTTTAAAATAAGATGAAATGCCAAAAAAAAGGAGTCATAAAAAGAATTATACACAATTATATACTAGAGTAGTGCTATACATAACTTTATGCCATTGAAACGAGTAATTTAAAAGAAATAGAGGTTTACCTATAAAAATATAAGATGTTCAAATTAACAGAGTATGAAGTAGAGATCTTAAACAATTCAATCTCAGAAAATAAAACTGAACAGGCCATAAAGGAAATTCCAGTTTCAGTTCAGGCAGATTTACACATAGATTCCATAGAAGATTTAAGGAGTAATTAACATTTGTGCTGCACAAAATATGATCAAAAATTGAGAAATAAAACACTTGAACAACTTTTCTTTTTTTATGTGACAAATGTGGGCCAGTCATCCAAGTTTGCAACCTGTCATTCTCCCTTAATGCACTGATACAGGGTGTCCCCAAAGTCTACTTTTGTACAATATTTTTGTGCATTTTAGTATAGTTTTAAGCTACTAAAGCTTAAAGCTGCACTAAGACTTTTGGGACTTCCTATATAACTGATTGATAGCTTTCATAGACTCCTCCTCCTCCATAATCTGATTTGCTTTTGTCCCCTTCTTTTCACAAAATAATTTGTGGGAACCAAGAGATACATAGTCACCAGAATAAGGGAAGAGATAGTCCTCCTGACATTCATCTTTGTCTGAACATATCTCCAAGATTATGATTGCTTTGGGCTAACTCATTTCAATAAGTCACAATAAGATAATAATAAGTGTTAGTACTGATAAGCAATAAATCCCAAAGGAAGGAAACTAGAGTAGTAAAGACAGTTACAAGTCATATGAGAATCAGAGGAAGGAACAACCATGTTTATTCTAGAGAACAGATGAGTTGGAATGTTTGAAGGACTCTCAAAGCAAATAGGTTTGGGATTTTTTTTTCTTTGATGTTTTTCATCCTTGATTTTCAAAGAGGACCAATGATTTCATGTCTTAACTTCTCTTACCTTGTATGTGAATTGGATATCAATGAAGCAGAGTTGTGCAAAGCCATCAGCTTCATTCTCTCTTCCAGAGTCGAATTCCAATGGAAATTCAAAAGTTAGGATGACTAGCAATGCCCCAGGATGCAGCGAATAACCTTGTCATCTTTGATGTCTGACCAAGCTTTAAGCTCTCCACAATCCCTGCTTCAGCTGCCTTCATGGTCATTGGAACAAATTATTCTCATCTACCCATTTCGCCCAAGGAAGTCGTAATATTCTTGGGACAGACGTACCTCTAACTCACTGGTGAGTTTGAGGCCTGCTAGTTACTTTTAATCTGGTTTAGCACACATGCTAAAATGATTTTACTGGGCTGTGGCCCCCACACATGCTACAGCTTTTTGGAACTGGGTGAGAGGTGGACACCAAAGGTGGATGAGCAGTCCTGAAAAGAACTTGGCACCAGAGGGTGCTAGTCCTCCTAAACACTCCTATATACAAGTGGACAGAATTGTTGGTAGAAGGTGAAAAGAGGCAATTTAGGCCTGATATATCCTAATGATGATATCTCTCCCAAAGTGAAACTGATAGTCTTAGGAAAGAGTGATTTCCTACTCCTTGGAAGGACTTAGAGCATGGACTGGACAGCTACTTCTCATTATGGCTGCTCAGGTCTGGATTGGACTTTCTGATCTCTGAGATCCTTTCCTACAATGAGAGTTCTGTGACATTTCAAAAATTCAAACAATCATATTTTCCCCTTTACCTCCCCTTTTTCCACATTTTCCACAATTCCATTTCTTTTGAGAGGGTCAATATCGGGATTGTTAATGTCATATTTGATTTTTCGCTTATCACAGCCTTTCAAAATTCCTATCGAGGCTCATTTCATATGTTATCTGCTTTGTGAAGCCTTTCCTGACTCCCCCACACTGTATCATCCTATACCTTCTCAACATTTTTTAGAATACTTTGTCTTTGAATCCAGCACTATCTACCTTATAGTATATCCAATATTGTATAAGTCATATTATTGTATATATTCCTTGAGGTAGATACTGTTGTCTAAAAAAATAAGAAATGAATACCCATCACATAGCACAATATTTTATACATGGTAGGTCATACATTAATATCCATGTAAACAAATAGTTAGAAGCTAGTCCCCAATGAGTTCAGCACCTGGCTCATAGTTTATCTGTCCTTTGCAACTCCTGTCCTCATATTCAAGGATTTCAATATCAATCAATCAATTGAAAAAGTGTTTTTTTTTATCAAATGCTTGGCCCTGTACTAGGTGCTGGGGATACAAATACAAAGAAACGAACAATCCGCACTGGTTGTGAGCTTATGATCTATTACATAGATAGACATGGTTTCTGGTTCGTCTCTCTGCCTCAAATGTCTACCCACTCCAGTTCATCTTCCATTCAACTGCCAAACTCATATTTTCAACATATAGGTTTGACCATATTATCCCCAGCAGCTAGGTGGTGCAGTGAGTGAACAGAGTGCCATGCCTAGAGTCAGGAAGATTCCTCTTCCTGTGTTCAAATCTGGCCTCAGACACTTACTAGTTGTGGGACCCTGGGCAAGACATCTAGCCCTGCTTGCCTCAGTTTTCTCATCTGTAAAATGAGCTGTAGAAGTAAATGACAAACTACTCCAATGTCTTTACCAAGAAAATCCCAAAAAAGGGGTCATGAAGAGCTGGACACAACTGAGAAAATGACTCAACATGTTCTCTCCCTATGCAGTAAACTCTAGACTACCTATTGACACCAGGAAAAGTTTAAGTCTATTAAACTTTTAAATCCTTTCACAACCTGGCCCCTTTCTACATTTTCACGCTTCTTTCCATGTGACTCCTCTTCATGTACTTATGGCCTAGAAATATTGGCCTTCTAGCTGTTCCTTGAACAACTTACATTCCACTTCCATTTTCACTGACTGTCCCCCATACATGGAATGCTCTCCCTCTTCACCTTCACCTCCTGATTTTCCTAGATTCTTTTAAGACCTAACTAAAATCCTACTTTCTGCAAGAGGCTTTTTCTGGGGTCCTCCTACTACTTATCAAATACCACCACCTCAAATTGCTGGTACCATCCCTCTAAGATTACCTCCTATTTGTACTGGATAAATCTTGTCTACATAGTTGTTTGAATATTGTCTCCCCCATCAAATGTGAGCTCCTCAAGGGTGAGGACTGTATTTTTTCCTTCTTCTGCACTCTAGCACTTAGCACAATGCTTGGCATAAAGTACACGCTTGTTGACTGACTGTCAACAACCTTGTGACTGCTCAGATATTCCCCTCAAGCTCTAATCTTATGATCTTCTGGTCTAAAGATTCAGACATATGGGTCTTAGGTACAAATTCTGTCTTAAGATTCAGCTACTGTTCCTATTGTAATATCTTTTGGTTCTATCCTGTCACTTTAATACTTGTGACTATAGATGATAGCTAACTGTCAAGAAACCAATTCTCAATAATAATAATTACTATTATTAAAAATAGTAATAATAATAAAGTGATTTGAGACTTGCAAAGTGCCTTACATGTTAGCTCATTTTATTAGTTTTTATTCAAGCCCTTAGACAGACATATCTTATATGTCTATCTTATATCTTATATATATAGAATCATATATATGTATATGTGTGTGTGTGTGTGTGTGTGTGTATATATATATATATATAAATATATATATATATATATATATATATATATATAGAGAGAGAGAGAGAGAGAGAGAGAGAGACACTTATGGTGATGAGGAAGAAAATCTAGAACTGTTTTTTTGGAGAGATTTTTAGGCTAAAGCAGCAAAATGCCTGTCATCGTCAATATGTATAATGCTAATTTGACTTAATTTGAATTACCCCTTCTTCCATACAAGAACATTTAAGACATACATAATCATAATAAAGAGGCCAATTAATTTTTGGTCTGGACCTGCTATTTCATTGGTGAGGAAGATATTGGCGCAGAGAGGTTAAGAGACTTTGCCTATGATTAAGCAGCTAGTTTGTGCCAGAGACAAATCACAAACTTTAATCTTCCTTACTCCAGGGCTAGCCTTCTATACCATATTGTCTTTCTCAGGCCAGTATAGTAGTTTTGGCCTTTTTTTTTTTAGTCAGTTGCTTGCTTTAGACAGAGGTGTATAGTGTGTAGTGGAAAGACATGGTGTACTAAAAAGAATGCTAAATTTGAAGCCAGAGGATCTCAATTTGAATTCCAGATCTACTATCTGTGCGACTTTGGATGTCTCCTCACCTCTGGAGCCTTGACATCCTTATTTGTAAAATGAAAGGGTTGGACTAGGTAAGCTTCATGGTCCCTCCCAGCTTTAAATCCTATTATACTGCAGCCATAGACTCAAACAAATGCAGGTGAACCAAAGCAGCAGAAAACAGGATTACCATACTGACACTAATCTTCTGAAACATGGAGTCTGAATGGGTGTCCATCAATCTAGAAAATGGAAAGATTAAAATTTTTAAAAAGGAATACAATTGAGACCCTTAACACCTTTCCTATATTCATTCAGTTGTCATATGGTCAGTCAAGATAACTTTGTAAAACAGGTTCTACAGTATCCATTGGTTTTCTAACCGAGTTTTCTGAGATATTGGCTTTTTGTGGCTCATCTTTTCATCTCTTTGAGGCACCAGTACCAATGTGGACAAAGATGCTTTTCCGAAGTTATTCTACTTTACTTCCTTTTCAAACTTCAACTTCAGTAACTGAATACAAATTCATTTTTCTTCTGTTTCCTAATCTAAGAAGGTTGCATTTGCAGGTGGTTGATGTCAGTTGTCAAAACTGGACGTTGGAATCAATACATCAGGCTTCTTAGCCAGACTTGTCCATCAGTTGTTTGATTAAAACAACAACAACTACAATTGCTATAAAAATCCCCTCTTTGGTCCTTTAAAATGCCATGCACTACAAATGGTTCAAAAATATTGTTGTTGGATATTTTTTGACATTCTTCATGCCTGCAACTTAGCAATAGCCAATTTTCCTTGCTGAGTTTATAAAGAATCATTTTTCTCAAAGCAACACATTCCTTTGACAATACTCAGGAGTCACATTGGCAGTAGTGGTCCTTTGTGAATAAGACCACTATAAAACCTTAGTCAATAAGTGTTTAATATAGATATTGACAACGGTTTATGGGGCACTGATTCATAAAGGACAGGAGCTAAGAGTATTGAGCACTTTTCATGATTTGCATTCCAAATCACTTGTAAATGATAGCGTTTGTCTGAAAGGAAAGTTTAAAAGTTAAATTTAAAAGCAATGACTTCTCAGGAAGGTAGTTGATTAAGTATTAAAACGAATACAACCATAAAATGGATTTATGTCTTCTTGAAGACCTTGGTCTAATTAGAAGAAGAAGAAAAAAGAAAAGATGTATCAAACACTAAAGGAAGCTCTTAAAAATTTAGAAATCATTGTTGATTGACATTATTTTTGATCATTGCAGAAGTAATTTTTAGAGCAAAATTGGGAATTTATTGTTAAACTTTTGGCATTTTTCTTTTCCTTTCTTATGTATTCCTCCCCCTGGGATGATGAGCTCTGATTGGTGAGCTTCTACTTCATTACGCCTGAAATTCAGGCACTCTGCACTTCCCAACAATCTCCAAAGCATGTCATCCACACTCTGTTTCTTCTCTACCACTTTCACTGAAACTTAGTGCGACAGTAAGCTTTCATCTTGTCTTTTCTGGAACCAAGCTACCATGCTACTTCAAGGTCATCTCCAAACCATGTTGCCTGTAGTCTGCCCTTCTCACTTTCTTCCTCCTTCCATTTTCCAGTTCTAGTTCCCCTGTTACAATACAAGATCCAAGAAGGCCAGGGTTAACTCACTTTTAGATTTATATCACCAGCATTCAGCACAATTCTTGGCATTTAGTGCCATGCTTTTGCATTAATTCATTCACTTACGAGTGTAATGCAAGTTGGAACCCTGCCTCACACCCTTGCTAGCAATGAAACTCTGAACAAATCATTAAGCATTAGTAGCCTCATTTTCCTCATCTTTAAAATGGGAAAGATAATAGTACATATTTCATAGAGTTATTATAAGGACTAAGTAAGATAATGAATATAAAGCCCTGTGCAAAATTCAAAGTACATTATATCATCTATTAATAATAATGATAATAATAAGTTGCATTTTGTTTATTTTTGGATTATTAGAGTAAAGCACTTGGAATTAGAAAGGACCATAAAGGTCATCCAATCCAACACCGACTCCGCCCAGAAGCCTGGGTCATGTCTAGAATATTTCCGACAATGTGTGGAAGAACAGTGCCAGGGCAAGGGAAATCACCAACTTCCCTGACACCTTTTTTTTTTTTTTTTCCATTTTTAGACAGTTCTAAGTAAGTCCCAAATCTACCTTCCTGTAATTTCTTCCATCTCAAACTCATTGAAATAAGATTGGTCTCTCATAATGCAAACTAACATTTATATAGTCCTTTAAGAATTGCATAACACTTTGTGTATACGATCTTAGTTGATCCCTATAGAAAGGCTGATGAGGTTGGCTTTGATGACATTCTGATAACACAATTTTAAAGATGGATAAAATGAGGCTCAGAGATATTAAATTATTTATCCATGATCTTACAGGAAGTAAGGCATAATTAAGGGCAACTAGGCGATTCAGAGCAGCTAGGTGGTGTAGTAGACAACAATGCTCAACCTGGAGTCAGAAAGATTGATCTTCCTGAGTTCAGATCTGGTCTAGACATGAGTTTTGTGACCCTTAACAATTCACTTAACCATTTTTGTTTTTGTCTCAGTTTCTTCATCTGGAGAAGAAAATAACAAACCCTTCAGTATCTTTGAAAAAAACAAAAACACATGAATGGAGGGTTGAAGAGTCAGACAGGACTAAAAAACAACTGAAAAACATCAGAGGAAAGATTTTAATGAAGTCCTCCTTTGATGTAATCAGCTCTGTCATTCACTAGAGTAGGACTGTACCCATATGACAATCTTTTAAATGCTGTATCTTATCCATTTCTCCCCAACAAGAATATTAGTTCCTTTAAAGTAAGCATACTATCCCATTTACCTTCATATCTCTCAAGCCAGTTTAGTATAGGTTATTGTTAATATTTGTTGGATTAATGAATGAGTGAGTAGTTACTGGTGAACATTGTCCAATCAGAAAAAAATCTATCGGAGACATAAATGGTGTCTCCTAGATTTGGATACAAGGTGCTAAATGAATTTGTTTAAAAGTACCTTTAAAAATGTAAATAAACATAAGACTGTTGGGTGGATTAACTACTTGAAATTTTCTGTTGCTGCTAACCAAATCTTGTGATTCAGCATGGAGCTCAATTTCTTTCCTTTTACTTCCTCCCAGCTAACAAAATAAAATCATGTGTCTTGGAGGCTGTTATCTTTTTGAAGTGAAAAGGTCAATGTTAACAGAAGTGCCAGGTTCACAGGGACTAGTGAGGTCAGAAACTCAGTGGCTATTCACAAGGCTCAGTGGTATTGATGTTAATGTTCGCCCTTTGACAAATAAGATGACAGTGAGAATTTTAAGATGGTAAAACTGGTGCCTGATTTCAAAGACTGAGAGAAGAAAAATACAAGGAATTGTGAGGTAATATAATCCTCCTGCCTCTGGGTTCTATTTAAGAAAAAAAATCAAATCTGGATAAAGTATCATTACTGGATGATAGACACACCTTTTGTTTGGAAATAAAAAGTGACTGATGGGCAGGGGTAAAGAAAGGATAAAAGAGGGATGATGTGTCATTGATCTATACAAAGCGAATCATGATTAAGTGGAGGTAGAATAAGGGTAAAATTCTGGAAAGTATTGTTCTTGTGCAGGTGTTGATGTATTTGGGAACTAAAGTTATCGCTGTTATTTTTAAACATGGATGTGTGAGTGTCTGAGTGTGTGTGCGTGTATTTGTGTGTGTGTGTGCTTTAGCAAACTTCAGTTCACCTGCTGACAAGATGTTCTGACAGCTGTTTCCTCAGATGGACTCTTCCTATGTATTTGCATAAATAGTGAACTTTTGATCAGCCCTCATTTTGTTGTTTTAATGTTAATTTGCTACCTGACCTTTCATTTCACAAATGACGAAGTCCTAGAACTCACAAACATTTGGGAATAAAATATCTTGCCACCAAAGCATAATCCATCTAAAAAGTATTTTTTCCTTGGAAAAGGTTGTTTATTTCTTTTTTAAAAGCCATCTGATAGATCTCTTCCCTTTTACACCCCTTTTCTTTCCCAGACAGCTCTGTCCTCCAGCACCCAATTGTTTCAAATCTAATTAAAAGAGTTGATTGAGATTTAAGGTGTTTAATACCATAATCCTCCCCAGGATTCTGTATGACTATAAACTATGGGACAACAGAAACCACTGCAAATATAGAAAAATCAAAATGACAGATGAGACAGAGGGCAATGGAAAGACTCATGACGGTCATGGATAACTTGTGTGTGTATGTATATATGTGTGTGCCCGCGCATGTGTGTACACACATATATGTAATATATGTGTGTATACACATATGTATATATACACGTGTATATATGTTATGTGTATATTAAATACACATATATGTATAGATACTCTTCATAGCATGAATGAGCATAAAAGGAGGTGATCTTATTTTGATAGGAAGAGATAGTTTTTGTCAGAACCTGAATGTTTCAAAGGTACCCATGGAATATTAAAAGAGAGAGATGAAGGTCAGCAGCATGCTAGGTAGCTTTTCTCTGAAAGATATCATGGACTCTAATCACACAGGATAAAAATATATGTTTGGATTACAACACTATGGAAATCATAGATCCATTAAAGATTGAAGCACTAAAGTAACATCACAAATAAAATTCTTTAAAAAGGTAAACAGATGTTTCCAAATATTGAGAATTAAATATTTCTTTTTTATTTCTCTTTATAATTTTATGGAAAATATCAGAAAAATATATTTTAAAATAATATAGTAATAAGTGTATCAAATATAAATTTTTACTTCCTCCTATATTTCTTCTGATTAGCAAGTATTCTTTATTTTTAATTCTACTTTTCGTTCCTTACAATTGGACAGTTAAAAATAAAAAAAAAAAATAAAATTCTCATAAAAATATGCATAGTCAAAGAAAACAAGTCCTACAGTGACCATGTTAAAAAATATATACTTCTCTTCACATTTTATGTTCATTACTTTTAATGCAGGTGATAGGTAGTATGTTTCTTTGGTCCTCTGGAATCATGCTTTGCCATTTCATTGAACATTCACTATCATTTCATTAGACATTGTTCTAAAGTTTTCCACAGTAGAATTTTTTTCTGAAAAACGTTGCTTCCATCACATAAATTGTTCTCCTAGGTCTGCTCACTTCACTCTATCACACTTACCAAAGGATTTTCAAATTAACTTTATAGAAGTGACTTATTTCACTGGAAGCCTACTCTTAAATGTTTAGAAAAGGAGTTTCAAGAGTCAAAGTAAGCGTATTGTAAACAAATAAAAGTTCAATTTATCCAAAATTTGAGTTGAGTTGTTTTTCAATCATATCTGACTCTGTGTTTGGAGTTTTCTTGGCAAAAATACTGGAGTGGTTTGCCATTTCCTTCTCCAGTTCATTTTGCAGATGTGGAAATTGAGGCAAGCAAGGCTAAGTAACTTGCCCAGGGTCACACAGCTAGTGTTTGAGGCCATATTTGAACTCAGAAAGATGAGTCTTCCTGACTCTATGGCTGGCACTCTATCCACTGTGACATCTAGCTGCCCCACTCTCTGTACATAGTAGACACTGAATAAATAAAAAGCAGTAGACACCGTTACTTTGTAAGTTACAACCTTTAATTCTCTGTTCAGTTTTCAATATCCCCGGTCTATCTTTTCCACCTCTTGAATCTTAGGCCTCTCTATGCATGTGTCTTTCTGTTTGATGATTGTGTATGAGTTAGTAGTTAAGTTTCTTATGGAAAGTAGCCTCTTATTGAGCTAATAACCATTTTTTATGAACAACTATTTGCATATTCTTTGAGCCAAAGTGTCCCCAAAGTGATCGATGTATATTTTCATTGTGTGTGCTCAATAAATTCACACCCTTGTTTTTTAAAGTAGGAGCTGTGTAAGTGTGAGTTGTTGAATACAGCCTGCCAAGATGCAGCATTGCCAAAACTCGAAGATCCTAAATTTATAAGCATCTTGGAACATGTATTAAAGAAACACATGTCCAGGAAAAGAGGCTCCCTATTGGTTTGGTTGTAGCTGCCAAATATCTAATGTAAAGACAGACACCTCACTGAGCCTGTGTGTGAACACGAGCAAGTCAGTCAGTCGGTCAACATGTAGCAATGAAACACTTAGTGTGCCAGGCATTGTGCTAAGCACTGGGAATACAAAGAAAGGCAAAAACTCCATTTTTGCTTTCCAGGAACACAACCAGGGAAGCTACAGGTAGCGCCCTAATTGTCTACAGCCACTGAATGCTACTTGATCTCACTCAGAGAAAATAGAGACTATGTTTTCTAAATGTGTTGGGCACCAATAACTTTTATAATTTGCATTTAAAGAAGCTGTGTGGTGTAGTGGATAAAGTTCTGGGCATGGAATCAGGAAAACCTGAATTCAGCTCTGGCTTGAAACAACAACTAGCTGTGTAACCCTGGGCAATCACTTAATCTCTTCTTCCTCCACTTCCTCATTTATAAAATGGGGATGATAAGTGCAGCCGAGTCCCAGGGCTGTTGTAAGAATCAAATGAGATGATAATTTTAAATCACTTAGCCCAGTGCCTGGCCCAGAGCAGGTGTTATATGAAAGCTTATTCTCTCCTTCACACCCTCAAGGAAATTAACGGGGAAGAAAATAATGATGCACATACAAGATGTGTACAGTATAAGAAAAAGGGAAAAGAGATTTGAGGAGGAAAGGCCTCCTACACTAGGTGGTTGTGAAAACCTTCTACAATTGGAACTGGTTGTGAAGGCTTCTGAGTACTAAAGGGATGATTTTATATTTGATCTGGGAAGTAATAGGGAGCCACTGGAGTTTATTGAGTAGAAGAGGGTAAGGAGGTCAGACCCTAGTGACTGAGCGGAGAATGAATTGGAATGGGGATAGGCTTCAAAGAGAAACCAATTTGAAGCCTTGAGTGGTGGTCCAAGGGAAAGATGAGGAGGACCTTTACAAATCATTCAACATTTCTAAGATTTTCTTATTGATGGTTTCTTATAGACCACACATTACACAACGGAGCCATGACAGTCTGCCTACTTACATCACAAGTTTGGTAATACCTGTGGAGAGAAGGCAGATTTTGTAGTCAAAGAAGATTTACTGACTGTATGACCCTATGAAAATTGCTTAACCTCTCATGGCCCTAGGTAGCTCTCTAAGACTGTAGAAAGCACTGGATTGCATGGTTGAAGCAGTTCCCTTAGTGTTGGACTCTCAATATTTAAGACATCAGAAGTCCATTCCTTATTCCTACTACTTATGTCACCTTGTGAGGAAAGCTCCTTGTGAGCTTTAGAACACTATTTACAACATCATCATTCTCATCACTCAACAACTAGTATTTATATAGGAGTGTTTAAAGGCTCTTTACAAATATCACCTCATTTTAATACTCACAACCCCCTAGGAAGCAGGTGCTATTATGGTGCCCTTTTGACAAAGGAGGAAACCAAGATAAACAGGTTAAGTGATTTGCCCAGGGCTTCACAGTTACCAAGGCTATATTGGGGCATTTAGGTGAGGCCAATAGATAGCGAGCTGGGTCTGAAGTCAGGAAAATTCATCTTCTAGAGTTCAAATCTGGTCTCAGACATGTCCTAGTGTATGACCCTGGGCAAATCATTTAACCCTGTTTGCCTCAGTTTCCTCATCTGTGAAATGAGCTGAAGAAGAAAATGACAAACTCTTTGCCAAGAAAATCCCAAATTGAGTCACAAATAGTTGGACATAACTTAAACAACTGAACAACAACAATACTGATGCTGCATTTAAATTCCACTCCTCCTGACTCTAAGAGTGGCACTTTCTGCACTATACCACTTGCCCTCTTCCCTAGAACTGCAACTATTCTCTAATTCCATCAAGCAATCTATTCCATGATGCTTCCTATTTTGAAGTGATCTGGAAGGAGGAGAGCAACACTTGCAGATTTTGCTTCCAAGATTTTGTGAAAAATAAAATCAGTCCAAATTGACTACCATTTCTTCTCTTTCTCCAATTCTTTATTTCTGTGGTGTTTTTCACTGTACTAGAGAGACTTTCATTTTCTGTAACATCTTTGGAAGAATCTTTTCCCTCTTATGTCCAAGTTGATTTAACTTAGTTTAAGAACTTTTTGTCTCTCTCTGTCTCTTCCATCTCCTCTAACTCTGTCTCTCTAATTCTGTCTCAGTCTGTCTCTGCCTCTCTGTCTCTTCCTCTTTCCCTCTCTCCCCCACCCTGGATTCTGCTGCACACAGAGTCAATTCTGAGGGTTTATGGTGATGGTGATGACAATATCAGGTATATTAAAGAAAATAAATAAGGAATAATAATGTGCTCTTCAATTTAGAACCAACTTTGCCAGAAACAATTTGATTTCATTTAACATTAATCTACATCTAATCCATTTTGCTTCAGGTTGGTGAAGCTCTCATTCTTTCTCTATAAAGTGGAGAAAATAATGCTGGCATCTTCTATCTCACAGAGCTGTTGTGAGACCTAAGTGAGATATACCACAGGGCTTGGTCTCTAGCGTTGCTCTCCTTGGCGTTGAAGATGATGCACGTCAGCAAATTCAAGTTCATTGACTTACAAAAAGTGATAGCATGATTATAAACTTTTTTTAAAGTAGTTCTGTGATTTTTGTTATAGGGGAAAATCCCTTTACTTTGTAAATATACAGCTACCCTTGAACTTACAGTTTTAAACTAGTGGCTTTTGAAGTTCAGTCTAGGGATATCTGGGGTGAGGAGAGGGAGGTTGCTGATACATTTGCAAGGGATCCTTAACTTCAAAACTATAATAATGATAATAATATATTTAAATTCTAATATGATCAGTTTTACTAGATATAATCCATATAAACAAAAACTCTTTGAGGAGTCCTCAATAATTTTTTAAGCATATAAACAGATTTTGGGACCAAAAAGTGTGAGAACTACCATTTTAGACAGTTGCTTGAGGTAGTGAGAGGTTCAATTCCTTACCAAGTTCACACAGTCAGCTTGTGTAAATCATGACGTAAAAATGAGAGAAGCAGTTAATATGATGGATGGTGACAGGGTCAAAATTAAAAATCACCTCAATAGCTCACAACAATGGGTCAAACTAAGATGACCACATCAATCAATGTGTACTCTCATGTTTAGGTCTTTTTTAAAAAATTAAAAAAAAATAGAAATTGCAGGGAACCACTGCCTGATAAGCATAATGTGGGATGAAGTTGGAATTTTTGATGAGTATTGGTTCCATGTGAGCCAAGTATGACAACAAAACAAGGAGTTTTCACAAGCTAACACCTTCTACTAAGGTAGAGTAGGCAACAGTATACATCAGTATTGGGTGTATATAACAAGGTTGTTGTGAAGAAAATGATTTGAAATGATATTTAATAAAATTTTGTTGAACAGCTTAATTGAAGTTCAAGAAAATCTTTAAATACAGGTCCTTTTCAAGTCACAGTTCTGTCCTGGAAAAAAAAAAACCCTGTGATTTTTGAAGGGACACCTTCTTTTAGTAGGTCACCAGACACTACTTGGATAAGAGTTTGGATCTGTCCATATCAAATCATGGGAAAAAATTAAATACTGTTTTGAAAATAATGTATGAAATTTATTCTATCATCTATCTATAATTTATTATAATTTTATTAACAAACCAATCTTATATGTAAAATAAAAGTAATGTAAAATGCATAGGTATTTCAAGCTTCTGAAATAGCTATAATACCATATTAACAACCTCACATAACACCTATTGATATATTAGGTGGACTTGTTTTTCTGGTACAAAGTTTCTTAAAATGTGATGTTTTTAATGAAACTGATACTAATTGTTTTTCAACTGCTTATCATTTTTAGGGAAATGAATTACAAAAAAGCCATATTTTATATCTTTAAAAAAATCTGGGCAAGTCACTTAATCTCTTTAATTGGGTATAATAACAACATCTACCTCTCAGAGCTCTTGTAAGGATCAAGAGAGATACTATTTGTAAAGCATTAGCACAGTATCTGACACATGGTAAATGTCATATAAATACTTATTCTCTTCCACATTCCCCCAACTTAGCTCTTAGACTTAGGGTGCTTCTAACTCCTGAAGTTTGTTCTGTGTTTCATTCTGGATAGATGGTCTTTGCTCACAGTTAATTCAAAATCCATTACTAACACCAAGAACTATATAATAATGACTCAAAATATATCGCAAGATGTTTGCATTCAAGTGAAAGAATAAAACAGTCTACTGGTAGTAGTAACAAATTTTTCATAGCATGAATTCAGTTTTATAAAAGCAGCTTAGCATGGTGGATAAAGAACCTGCAAAGTCAGGAAGATCTGGGTTTAAGTGTTGTCAATGGCCATATGATTAAGGAACATCTAACTAGTCTCTTATTGCCCCACTCAGCAACTCTCCAAGATTCTAAATTTCATATCAGATCTCCTTCATAGATGTGGAAATTTCATTCCTACAAATTCCATATACTAAGAAAATCATAGGTGTGCTAAAAAATAATAAGAAGAAATTAATCACCAGAATAATTGAGGAGCTTGTTTTACGGTCTTATGTTCTTCATATCATAACAAGTAACCCAGAGAAGTCAAACACAAGACTTGGCTGCACGTGGCTCATAACACTACCAAGTGCTGCACAAACAAAATTAAAATGCAATTGGGAAATATTTAACAAAATAAATAAAAATGCAATAAAATAGACAAAATTTTAATAGATTTAATAGATTAAAATCTTAAACTAAGTCCATGTGTTTCCAAAGGGATCTTTATATGTGGATGAGTTGTCCCTATTTCTATTTAATTTTGATACCCCTAAAATGGGCAGCCAAATACTATATCTATGTGTAAGGAGGCCTTTTCTTTTTTATATCCCCAGGAAAAGTGATCTCTGGTGATTTTGGGGGAAAAGCATTCTTTTTATAAGTTATCAGACAGTACTGAAAACACGAGACAAGACCAGGAATTAAAACTTAAATCACACAGTTGTTCTAGAATACGAAGGGAAATTTTGCATGTTGATTTTTAGGAAAATTACAATGATTATTAATATATTACTATTGATAATAATGTAAAATACATATTTTTAAAAATAGATGCTGCTAATACAACATCAGTAGCATAAATGAAGATTTTTTTAAACAATTTATTTTCAGTTTTTAGCATTCACTTGCACAAAAATTTTGAGTTTCAAATTTTCTCCCCAATTCCCCCATTCTCTATCCCAGGACAGCATGTATTCTGATTACCTTTTCCTCCAATCTGCCCTCCTTTCCAGCACCCATCCCCCCATTATCCTCTTCCCTTCTATTTTCCTGTAGGGCAAGATAGATTTCTATACCCTGTTGTCTATATATCTTATTTCCTAGTTGCATCTAAAAAAAATTTTTAACATTCATTTTTAAAACTTCAAGTTCCACATTTTCTCCCTTCCCCCCTTGCCATCTACCCTCATTGAGAAAGCAAGCAATTCAATATAGGTTATACATGAGTAAGCATGCAAAACACTTCCATAACAGTCATGTTGCAAAACACTAACTAAATTTCCCTCTATCCTGTCCAGCCCTCCATTTATCCTGTTCTCTCCTTTGACCTGTCCCTCTACCAAAGCATTTGCTTCTGATTGCCCTTTCCCCCAATCTGCCATCCCTTCCATTATCCCCCCTCTCTTATGCCTTTCCTCCTTGCTTTCCTGTAGGGTAAGATAAATTTCTATACCCACCTGAGTGTGTATATTATTCCCTCCTGAAGTCAAATCCAATGAAAGTAAGGCTCATTTATGCCCTCTCATCTTCCCCTTCTTCCCCTCCATTGTGAAAGCTCTTTCTTGCCTCTTTTATGTTAGAGGACCAACTAGCAGGATATTTCATCCACCTCTAAGAAGGCAGCATTTAATTCCATCAAAAACAGAGTATAAGCAAAGCTTAGAGAGATGCAGGATTCCTGGCTCAGTAAAAAGACAGATGAAATTCAGTTTTATGCTCATAGTAGCAATCTAAAGTGCTTGTATGATTCCCTGAAAGCTATTTATGTACCAAAAACCTATGGTGCATCCCAGCTACTCAGTGCTGATGGATTCACATTGATTAGTGATAACGACATGATCCTAGAGAGATCCATACTCTATGGAAGAACACTTCCATAGTGTTCTCAACAGACCACCATCAATCCATGCTGAGATCATTGACCTTTTACCACAGGTTGAAGTCAGTCCCTCTTTAGTTGCACTTCCAACTAAAGAAGAAGTTTTGAAGGTCATTAGGCTCCTTTTATGTGGCAAAGCACCTGGTGCTGATTCTATTCCAGCTGAGATTTACAAGATAGGGGGACCATTGCTCATACAAAAGCTGACTGGGAAGAGTAGGTTATCCCCCAGGAGTTCAATGATGCCTCCATTGTCCATCTCTATAAGGGTAAAGGGAATAGATTGTCCTGGGACAATCACAGGGGGATCTCTCTCAGTCATTGCTGGCAAAAGTTTTGCTAGAGTCCTTCTTAATAGATTGATTCTTCACCTGGAAGATGGTCATATACCTGAGAGCCAGTGTGGCTTCAGAAACGGTTGAGGACTGGTTGATACAGTATTTGCTGCCCTAAAACTCCAGGAGAAGTGCCAGGAGCAGAACAGAGGTCTGTACACAACATCTGTAGATCTGATCAAGGTCTTTGACACTGTTAGTCATGAGGGCTTATGGAAAATTATGTACAAATTTGGCTGCCCATAGAAGTTCATCAATATTGTACAACAATTTCATGAAGGCATGTTTGCCTGGGTTCTGAATAATGGACAATGCTCTCGTGTCTTCTCAGTTACCAATGGAGTGAAACAGGTCTGTGTGCTTGCTCCTATGCTTTTTAACATGATGTTTTCAGCCCTGTTGACAAAAGCTTGTAATGAGGATGAACACGCATCAAGGTCAACTACCATATTGATGGCAAGTTCTTCAGTTTGAAAAGGTTACAAAGCAAGACCAAAGTGGAGGGAGTGTTGGTGTATGATTTTCTGTTTGCAGATGATTGTGCACTCAATGCAACCTCTGAAGCTTTGATGCAACAAAGTATGGATCATTTTTCTGCTACCTGTGCTAATATTGGCCTAATTATCAAGACCAAGAAAACACAGTTGCTCTATCAGCCATTACCACACCATCCATACATGGAACCATCAGTTACAATAAATGAAGTTTTGAATGCTTTGGAAAAGTTCACTTACCTTGGTAGTGTACTTTCCAGAGATGTACACATCAACAATGAAGTTGATGCACATATTGCCAGAAGTAGCTCAGTTTTTGTGAGGCTCTGAAGAAAAGTTTAGGAGAGTAGAGGTATTGGACTGACTACCAAACTGAAGGTCTATAGAGCCGTTGTTCTGACTTCATTGTTATATGCTTGTGAAACAAGGACAGTCTGACAGCACCATGCGAAGAAACTGAATCTCTACCATTTGAACTGTCTTAGGAAGATTCTGAGGATCACCTGGTAGGATAAGATATCAGTCACTAAAGTCCTTACTCAAGCTGAACTGCCAAGTATTCAAACTATGCTTCAGAGAGTGCAACTCCAATGGGTTGGTCACATTGTTTGAATGAAAAATGTACACTTGCCAAAAAGACTATTTTATGGAGAACCCTCATGGGGCAGGCGATCACATGGTGGCCAGAAGAAGAGATGCAAGGACACTCTCAAGTTCTTTCTCAAGAACTTTGGATGTGACTGTAACATAGGAGACACTGGCACAGGACCACTCAGCATGGTGTGCCCACATCAGAAAGGGTACTGAGCTCTTTGAGAAAAAGAAAAAAAGAATTGAGACAGCACAAAATAAACATGAGATACTCAAATACCCAAATATTCACAGGGGCTATCTGTGCTCAACCTGTGGTAGAGCATTCCGAGCTCATATTGGTCTGATCAGCCACAGTTGGACACAATGAAATTTCACTTTATCATGGTGATGTCATTTTGGTCCTCTTCAAAGATGAAGGATAACAGCCAACCAACCAACCAATGTTAGATGATTCTACCTGTATATTCTACCTCTACATTCTATGTCTCCCTTTCTTTCTCCTGGTGAATTCCTTTCAATACTTAATTTTTTTTAGATATCATCCCTTCATATTCAGCTTACTTCTGCCTTCTGTCTCTCTTTCTCTGTCTTTTTGTCCCTGTCTCTCTCTATATACATACATGCATGCATACATACGTACATACATATACATACACACAAGTATATATGTATATGTACATATACATATATATATGTTCATATGTATGTATATATTCTGTCCACCTATCCTAATACTGGAAAAGGTCTCATGAGTTGAAAATATCATCTTTCCATGGAGGAATGTAAACAGTTCAACTTTAATAAGTATTATGTAGGATAACACAGGATTTAGTAGCTTATACATTAAGGGATCAAAGGGCTTGGAATTTGATATTCCAGAGGTCAAAAGAGATAGGATTAAAACCAAGAATCACTTACTCAGAAAACTTGAGCATAATACTTCAGGGAAAAAAATGAAATTTCAATGAAATAGAGTACTTCCAAGCATTCTTGTTGAAAAGACAATAGAAAATTTGACTTTAAAATGCAAGAATCAAGACAAACATGAAAAGGTAAACAGGAAAGAGAAGCCATAAGGACCTTATTAAAGTTGAACTGCTTATTTTCCTACATGGAAAGATGATATATATGTATATATGTATGTCTATAATATATATGTGTAAATATGTATATATACATGGATGTATGTGTGTATGTGTATATATACACACGTATGTATAGGTATGTGTGTGTACATATAGCAGGTACAGGATGAGCTGAATATGAAGGGAGAATATCTAAAAAATAAAATTAACTGTTGGGTGGAATGTACTAAGAGTAAGACAAAGGGAGAAGCAGAAGGTAGCAAATCATCTCACGTAAAAGAGGCAAGAAAGAGCTTTCACAATGGAGGGGAAGAAGGGGGAGATAAAAGGGAATAAGTAAGCCTTACTCTCACAGGATTTGGCTTAAGGAGGGAATAACACACACTCAATTGTATATGGAAATCTATTTTATCCTATAGGAAGGCAGGGTGGAAGAGGATAGCAGAGAGAAGATAATAGAAGGGACAGCAAAGTGGGGAAAGGGATAATCAGAAGCAAATACTATCATGTGAGCACAGATCAAGGGAGAGAATGGAATAGATGGAGGGCAGGATAAGTCAGAGGGAAATGTGGTTAGTCTTTCACAACATAATTTTATGGAAGTGTTTTGCATGTATACACATGTATGAACTCTATTGAATTGATTGCTTTCTCAACGAGGGTGGGAGAGAATGTGGAACTCAAAGTTTTAATAATGAAAGTTAAAAATTGTTTTTGCATGCAGCTTGGAAATAAGATATACAGGCATTTAGATATAGAAATCTATTTTGCCCTACAGGAAAACACAGGGGAGGAAGATGGAAGAAGGAGGGAGTAATAGAAGGGAGGACAGACTGGATGAAGGGGTGGATGGTGTCCATGCTGTCCTGTGGCTGAGGAGTGGGGAGAGATGGGGAGAATATTTTGAATTCAAATTCTTGTGGAAGTGAATGTTGAAAACTGAAAAATAAATAAATTATATATTCAAAATAATTAAATAAATAATCGGGGTTTTAATATTATTTATTTCATGTGTAATCCTGTGGATTTTATTTTATGCATTTAAGTATATTATTCTGAGAAGTTGGCTATAGGTTCAACAGACAGGAAGAGGAGTACAGGACACAAAGAAAGGAAAGAAACCCTGATTCAGATGATGAAGATACTCCTGTTTGCTATTAAAATTATACTCACTGCAGAAAGTCCTCCATCCCACCACCCTCCACCAAATTTCAGTGATCAGTTTAGCAATCCACAGAAGAAAGTTCAAGTAGATAAAGAATACAGATTAGCCATATTATTAACAGCAATTGGATAAGAAGTCCTATGATTTAGTCTATCAGGACAAAACTCAGGGAAAGTCATAAATCTGAACAATTAGCAGGACTATAGGCAGAAATGGAGTAGAAAGAAGGGGTTTGTCTTGATCAGATTTACAAGAATGTATTTTCAGTGATTGTAAGCTGATCCCTGCTGCCCAAGCCCATTTTTCTTTCTTTCTTTTTGCAAATATGCCAATATTTATTCTTCCCATGCTATGTGACTATGAATCATAGAACACCCTGATATCAGGAGAAGTAAATGTGTGGGAGACCCAAAGACAAGGGAAAGACATATGGATGGTGTAAGTAGAGTATAACATATTGCCCACGATAACTCACATTCAAAAAAGGTATGAAACAACCTCAGACATATCTGTAATTAGAAAAGAAGATCCAATCATGGAGTGAAAAGGATCACAACGTCCAATGCTATTCAAGAAAAGCTAAAAGAGGCTGACCAACAACTCTAGCATTTTAGATGGTCCCTTTTCAGAGGATTTCTAGAAAAACATTGTCAAGCATTGCTCAAGAATAGGCAAGCACAGATAACTTGTGATTTGGAGAGTGCTTTCAGTGATGATATCATGAATGCATCGAAGTATTGAACAAAAATAACTCTTATTTCAACTCCCTATTTTTAAGTTCCTTAAGGTGCCAAAACTGAATATATTATTTATCTTTGTGCTTGTCCTGGATATTATCATGGTATCGTGTTCATAACAAGTGTTCTAAAAAATTGCTGAATGAGTGAAAGAATAAAAGAATAAAGACAGGTTAATGAAATCTGATTTGAGCTATTTATATTGTGTCATTCTTGAAAATGAACCCTAAGCTTTCACATCAAATGTCACTTCATTCTTATGACCTTTGGATACTTTCAGGTCCTTCTCATAACATTGCAAAATGAGGGCAAAGTAGTGATCTTGCTGTAGCTTCCTGTAATTGCCTCAGTTCTCCAATTGGCATTGTGAATAGATGTGTGACCTATAATTGCTTTGATTATTATCAACTAGCATATTTTTTCTAAGAAGTTTATGTTTGTGGTACTTGTTCATATAGGAGAATCATTCATCACAAGCAAACATCAGAAGGGATAGGCAGGAAGTTTGCCTCCATTTTGTCATGAGACATAAAGCAGTCTAAGGAAAATACCGGGTGGTAAAATGAAAAGCCAGGAAGACAAAGAAGAACATGAAACTTGAAAGATTAGCAGACCCATCAGGAAAAGCAACCAATAATGACTAAAATAGATGAACTAAGAATCATAAAAATAGAATGGAGCAGAATGCAGATGAGAGAGAAAGACAAATTATTTATTACAAAAAGATGGCTAAACAGTTTCTTTTGATGGATATAATTTAAAAATACTATATTAAGGACTACTGTGTGGAAGGTACTATTGAATACAAAGATAAAAACAGTCTGACCTTAGACCTTAAGGTAGTGTAAAACATCTCATAGGAAAAACAACTGACCTGGAAAATAGATCCAGGAGAGACAATTTAAAAATTATGGGACTACCTGAAAGCCATGACCAAAAAGAGCCTAAACATTATCTTCCATGAAATTATCAAGGAAAACTGCCCTTTATTCTAGAACCAGAGAGCAAAATAAAAATTGAAAGAATCCACCAATCACCTCCTGAAAAAGACCCAAAAAGAGAAACTCCTAGGAATATTGTGGTAAATTTCAAAGTTCCCAGCTCAAGGAGAAAATGCTGCAAGCAGCTAGAAAGAAACAATTCGAGTATTGTGGAAATACAATTAGGATAACACAGGATCTGGCAATTTCTACATTAAGGGATCAAAGGGCTTAGAATAGGATATTCCAGAAGTCAAAGAAACTGAGATTAAAACCAAGAGTCACTTACCCAGCAAAACTGAGTATAATACTTCAAGGGAATAAATGGTCATTCAATGATATAGAGGAGTTTCAAGCATTCATGATGAACTGAATAGAAAATTTGACTTTCAAACACAAGAATCAAGAGAAACATGAAAAGGTAAACAGGAAAAAGAATTCACAAAAGACTTTCTAAAGCTGAACAGTTTGCATTCCTACGTGGAAAGATAATATTTGTACCTCCTGAGACTTTTCTCAGTATTTAGGTAGGTAGAGGGATTATACACCCACATACACACATACACACACACACACGCACACACACATGCACACATAGAGTACAGGTTGAGTTGAATCAGAAGAGATGATATCCATAAAAAAATAATGAAATAAAAATTAAGAAGTGAGGGAGAAAAATACTGTGAGGAGAGAGGGAGAAATGGAATAGGGCAGACTATAACTCATAAAAGACATAAGAAAAATCCTGTTCAATGGAGGAGAAAAGGGAGAAGATGAGAGGGGAAAAGTGAAGCTTACTCTCTTCACATATGGCTTAAAGAGGGAATAATATGCTCACTAAATTTGGTATGAAAATCTGTCTTACACTACAGGAAAGTAGGGGAGGAGGTGATAAGTGGGGTGAGGGGGATGACAGAAGGGAGGGCAAATGGGAGAAGGGAGTAACTAGAAATAAACACTTTTAGGAAGGGGCAAGGTCAAATGAGGGAATAAAAAAATAAAGGGGGATAGAGAAGGATAGAGGGCAAGACAGTTAGTATTACACAACATGATTATTATGGAAGTCTTTTGCAAAATGACACCTATATAGCCAATATTGAATTGCTTGCCTTCTCAGTGGGGATGGGTAGGGAGGGAGGGAGGGAGTGAAGTTGGAATTCAAAATATTAGAAACAAATGTTGAAAATTATTATTGTATGTAACTGGGAAATAAAAAACACAGGTAATGGTGTGTAGAAATTTACCTTGCCCCACAAGAAAAGAGAAAAGATGGGAATAAGGGAAGGGTGGGGTGTGATAGAAGGGAGGGTACATTGAGGGAAGGGATAATGAGAATTCAAGGTATTATGGGGAGAGGGAAGGGAGAAATGGGGAGAAAAATTGGAACTCAAAGTTTTGTGGAAATGAATGTCGGAATTTAAAAATAAATAAATAAATAAAATTTTTAAATAGTAAGAAAGGGGGAAAGTCAAAGACATAGCTTTACACATCTGTGGAGTAAATGTCTTTCTTAAAAAATGTTTGGAGATATTGTATATGACATTTTGGAACAATTTCTAAGCCTGAGATCTTGGAGACCCAAGGGAACAAGTCACCTACCAGCTGATCCATAAGACTGAAGATCAAATACTGAAGAAAAAAAAATTTATTAGCAAACTAAGGATAAATGCTTGCTGACAGTAGTTTCAGTCTTCTCAGGGTATGGTAAATTGGTTGTACAACAGGGTTGTACAAAAAATAGATCCTAAAATATATAGTCATAACACAGCATTCTGATGAAGAAAAAAAAAACATCCAGTAAAGCCATACATCCCCTGAAAAGAGATATAAGAAATATTGTTCTTGAAAGATCTGGGGAGAATCCTTTGGAGAATAGAGTGTGGTTGCACTGGATATTGTGAGTTTGGAAATGTTTCTTATAATATTATCCAGAATTCAGCATGTCTTACTTAACTGAAAAAAATTTCTATGAGCTAAGTTCAGTATTAGTCATGAGGTTGTCATGAGATGAAATGGAATAGGTATGAATTTATATCTTATCCACTTTCCTGTACATAAGCACACAATAACATAGCAAAAATATGAAATTGATTATATTTTGACAGAAAATAATTGATGGCTGATATGGAACCATTTCCAAATCAGTTATATCCTTAAAATCACACTATAAACAGAGCAAAAGATGAAAATCAATACCAAACTGGAGGAAAGAGTAAAAAGTAGTTATTACACACAGTATACACAATTATAATCCAACCTATTTAAGTAAATAACCCATAGATCTTTAAAAAATGGAAAATGTATAGAACAGACATGGACACAAACTTGTGACTTTTTAAAGGAGTTTGACCTGTGTTGAACAATTGCTAGAAGAAGGAGAATTTGACAATAGAAGGCTGTATAACTTGCTTCAGAGAGGAAATCCTAATTCTTGTTTAGTAAGAAAAGATATGTGGAAGTCAACAGTAAAAACAAACGTGTTTTATACTTTAAATTGTTTTTTTTTATCTTAAAGTTAAGGATGAAAGATTATAAACAATATTGACACATAAAAGAGACGCAGTGGAGAAAAAAAGTTTGTAAAAAAATTGGTGAGAGAACAATTAAACAAAGTCATCCTGGGAGAATTTAGCGATGTGAGAAGACTAATCAACCCACTTCTAAATATATTTAATATTTTATTTTTCCCCAATTACATGTAAAACAATTTTTAACATTCCTTTTTAAAAAAATTTTAAGTTCCAAATCCTCTTCCTTCCTCCCTCATTGTGAAGGCAAACAATCAGTTCATGTAAGTCCTTCCAAATTTGTCTGAGAGCATCAAACATTGTGATTCCATCATAATCATATACCACAACTTGATCAGCTATTCCCCAATTTATAGGCATCCTCTTAATTTCCAATTCTTTGACATCACAGAAAGACCTGTTACAAATATTATTGTATATATAAGTCCTTTCCCTTTTTTACTTTTTTGGAATACATATCTACTAGTGGTAATGTTAAGTCAAAGGGTATCCATGATTTTATAGTCCTTTGGGAATAGTTCTAAATTGCCTTCCAGAATGGGTGAATAAGTTCACAACTCCACCAATAATACCTGAGTGTCTCAATTTTTCCACATCCTCCAACATTTTTCATTTTCCTTTTCTGTCATATTAGCTAATATGAGAGATGTGGGGTGGTGCCTCAGAGTTAATTGTATGTTAAAGTAGATCCTCTGTTCCTGTAGTGAAGGGGACACTAACCCAATCTTTAGACCTTTCTACTGCTTTCAGAGATGATTCAGGAGATCTGTAAGTTTTCAGTTCTTCCAAAGTATTATGACCTAATGAGAAGTGTTGTCATTGCTCTCTGGGCCTGGGTTCTGGTATGTGAGCAATCACAAGTACTCTTTTCAACCGTGAAACTGTGACAAAGGTCCCTGCTGCCCTGTGGCCTCATGCTCTGGTGTGTTATAATTCTACTTGCCCTGGGAGTGCCAACCACTACTTCAACCTGGATCTGCATATGAGCAAAACAACAGTTTTGCACCCATTGCCAACAAAGGAATCGCTGTGATTTCCTTCTGACCACTTTTCCAAGCTCCCTTACCATCTGTAAGCAGAGATCTGCAGAATGGACTGGTACTTCCACTGATTCATTTGTTCCCAAGTCCTGCTGCTGGTTTGCTGGGAAGTGGCCTATGTTTCACTCTCACCCCAATGGGACAGACCTTTCTTGCTGACCTTTCAAGTTGTCTTAGGCTGGAAAAAATGCTTCACCTTACCCTTTTGTGGCTTTGCTGCTTCATAATTCTTTTTGAGGCATTTTTTAAAGTAGTTTGTAGAGGATTTGGAGAGAGTTCAGGTTGAGTCCCTCCCTGCCTTTCGTCTGCCATCTTGGCTCTGCTCCCCACAAGCACATTTTTAAAAATCCGCTAAGATTTCCATTAAAACTATTTTCTACATCATAGATAGTAGACCCACCCCATTTTCATTCTAATATCATAGTTCACCTTGTGCTAAATGAGGAAATAAAAATGACAATAAAGGAAAAAAGATGGGAAGAGTACCCAAACTAGATCAAACAGACACAGAGAACATTTATGTTGAAAGTGAGACCATTTCGAAAGCATTAGGGGATAGAATATCATATCTCAAAGATAAGAGTTTTACATGAGTGGAAAGACATCACAGACAGTTATTAGTGAAACATTTATTTTAAAAAAATCAGTATCTATTAATCCACATGTCCTTTATTTTTCCATTTCTTCCAAGTTTGTTTGAAAATAAGCTATGCATGCATTTAGTTTATCCTTAATAAAAAGTAATGTCTATGCGCAGAGGCATGCTTTTGTATACAAAAATCTACATAAAAATCTCATCTTTTTAGTTATACAGTTGATTAAAAAATACAGAGAATATGATATAACGACGCTTATTGTTCATTGAATATATTTTTAAAAATCAGTTGATACGATTGAGCAAAATGCCCCTTTTCAACATTTGCCTTTGACAATGTATTGTCTACATTATGTGCTATAATAATGAAATTGTTTGAAAATGATAACAGAAGAGTTTTGTTCAACGATCGTATGATTATTAAAATAAAAAGAGATAAAAAACAAGATGTGTGCTTGACAAAGATATTTGCCATTGTTGTAGAAAATATTTAGCGAAAGTCCAAAGTGAAGAAATGTTCCCTTTACTATTGCATACTCCAGATGCTCTCATTTCTGAATGATAGTGTACTGACTGTATTGAGTTGTAGAACATTACACAGCTTACTATATAAGATCTGCAGTTTCCTAAATGACCTCATCTTGAGTATCTACACTGGAAAAACAGGCAAGTGAATAAAGAGTGATTATTGCTAAAACTATGATATGCAAGTAAATGAATAACCCAGAGAATGGGTGCATAAGTACATGTACCATAGCCATATACCACAGATGCATAGTACATTGTGCCCCAAACTGAATTGTCACAGAGGAATGGGCTGCATTGTCTATGAGAAACTTAGCAGTGGTTTTTAATAACTCTGACTTTATTCCTGAAAAAAAGCACATTTTTTTTTCAAAATTAAGAATACGACTAAAGTAATGAATGTCTCTTTTTGACACAAACATGGTCTCAAGAAATTCCACTGAAATAAATAAATCTGTTTATAAAATGTGTATTTTCTCCAAAAGAGTTAATCATCATTAAGAGAAAAGAAAGATGGTTCCTTTAATGTTGACAATGCTTTTAATATTGAACAGAGTTCTGTTGATGTCATGCTGATTTTAGTTACATTTTCATAATTATTATATAAATTTTTCTCTATGCCTGACTTCTTAATTCTGTATAACAATACATCTTCCCTTGTTTCTTTCAATTCTTTACATTTGTCATTCCCTGTGATGCAACATTTCCTTATATCCATACCTAATCCTTGTTTGGTTATTCCCATATTGCTAGAAGGCCTCTCTTTTTAAATATTTTTTACAAAGTTGAAGAGCTTGAGGTGTTGCTAAGTTGTGATCTACACTATTGGAAGAGGCATTCACATAAAAGTATAACTATAAGTTTGGCATAAGAAGCACAAATGAGGAAATTATACATGATTTCCCTGCTACTTTGGGACACAAGCATTCACCTGGTAACATCTACTCTAAGTGAGTAATGATGTCTAGGTAGCATTAATTCACCACCATGGTACCAGACTTATAACCTTCATCTTAACTGAGTAATAGATGCATCGCAATATGGAAGCTCTTCTGTTGGGTAGCCAACAAAACATCTCTTTTTCAGTCCTTACTAATAAATGATATTCCTATTCTATCTAATTTTGTAACTCAACCACTATGTACAGCTCTCAGCTGGGTCTGGCTAAACCCTATGCCAGTACAGGGGGGAGGGGAAAGAACTCATCTACTTGTAGCTGTCATGGATGTAAAAATCCTGGCAGCAAAGTGGGACTTGTGGTAATAATTGTGACACAATAGATTTTGACATGACAGACTGTTGATATGTTCATTTGCATACTGATATGCTGCACATTTTTTCAAGTTATTCACTCTGGGCCTGAGCCTAGAGCCCTGGAACATTCCTACAGGACAATGGGATGCCCATTCATTTCAGTGGAATGTCCATGGATAGTCCACATGAGAATGAGTTCTTATTCCTATGTCATTTTATTCAGAGAGAAAATACAATGAAGAGAGAGAGAGTGTGAAATGAAATTAAGCACAAGACAGTGATATGGTTATACAAGCCTTATATTAGACAGTTCTGAGCAGTGTCTCACCAGAAGAACGGAGAGTCCTATGAGGTACAAAATACATGTAACTATTTAAGAAATACTTCACTTATTTATTTATTTGGGGCATTTGAAAGTACTGTATGGGAATAGACTACGAAAACCATCAATCGTTCTTGGCCTACAGCTATGAGCTCTCTAAAGACATGGATTTGGGTTTTTGTGGTTATTATATTGAAGTTATTCTGGAAATATAAATTAATTGAGGAACTGAATGAATCAGAGATTCTTAGAAGATCTTGTAAGTAGCACAACTGTATTTCATAAACAAGAGGCTTGGTTTTAAGGGGTGAATCTTTACTTATATGGTAAAGAATATGACTTTCCATAGGTAGATAATGCTTTGAAGAATCCTGAAGTTGTTTAAAGGGAAGGTAACAGTCACCATATGCATGTTTTCTCCTCCCTCTAGTGATAGTGGAGGCTTAGTAAATAATCAATGCTCATTAGTATTTTCATGTTGTATTTTCAGTTATCTGCTTTTTCAGATATAAATATGATATCACTTTGGAATCAGTAATCTCCCTTTCTTAATCAGGAGTAACATTTAATAAAAATAATGGTAGTAATGATAACACTAGCTAGCATTTATGTATGTCTTAAGGTTTTCAGAGTGCTTTACAATATTATCTTTTCTGATCCTCAAAACAATGAAGGGAAGTAGTTGCTCTTAATACCCCCATTTTTTAGATGAAGAAATCAAAGTGAATAAAAATTAAGTGATATGTCTGAGGTCACACAACTAGTAAAAGTCTAAAGCAAGATTTGAACTTGGGTCTTCCTGACCTCAGGTCTTATGCTGTATGTTCTCTGCTACCTAGTTACTCCCAATATTTATTTGATTGGTCTTTGCTCCATGGTTTAATAGACTCCAGAAATTCCTAGATCCTCTGATTATATGCTGTGATCTATGAGGCTTCCTTGATATTTTTCCAACTTATTTCCTTTGCCTCTTCATTAAAGAACATTGCATTTTTAAAAGTTCTGCCTTTCTCACTGAGACATTTTCTTAGAACATCTGGTTGGTTACATTTTACATAAATTAACAGACTGTCATCTCTTCCTGACAGTTACCTGTTTACTTTCACTTCATTAAATGCCATTTTTCAGAAATAGCACAAGATACCTGAAACATAACATGTAATTAAGCAAAACAATACAAATAAACATAAATAATCATAATGAGAACTAGAAAAAAACCAAGCTTAATGCTGGGGAATTTGACTGTGCCGTACTATTGACTGTGGACCCCAATTATTACTGAAATACACTATGAACTTAGGATGCCCATATTTATTAATAAATCTGCATTATGCATAGCACTTGGCTACAACCCATTAAAATAGTTTGGTATGTGTCATATCATTTATTCTCATGATATCCTTATGTAGTGACAGTACCACAGTGGTATTATAGTATTATATGGGAGAATTTAGGTTCAAAGAAGTTATATCACTTTATACTTGGCCAGGAAAGAGTAGAAGAAAATGGTCTTATAAGTGAACCACTTCTGATCAAGTCCAAGTATGAAGCTTTATTTTTATATGATCATTCTATGATGAATTAATGAGTGTGATATCTAAAAGCTGAAAAACATCCTTCCTAAAATATTTAGTAGTTATAATTCCCATCTCTAATTTGAGACTGGATATAGTATTAGGAAATAGAAGATGAACCCCTAGAGTCAAAAGGTGTCCACACATTACTGGGGAAGAGTGGAGGACAACTGCAAGTAGCTCAAATACTAACAAAGTGTCTGGGACAAAATCAAAAGGAAGCTCAACTGCGGATGTGTCTAGTGACAATAGGAAAGTCCAATGCTGTAAAAATCAATATTGCACAGGAACCTGGAATGCAATATCTATGAACAAAGGTAAGTTGGAGATGATCAAAAAGGAGATGGAAAGATTAAACATCAACATATCAGGTGTCAGTGAAGTAAAATGGATGTGGATAGGTGAATTTAATTCAGAAAATCACTACATATCCTACTGTGGGCAAGAATCCCTTAAAAATAATGCATTAGCCTTCATAGTCAATAAAAGAGTAAAAAAAGAAGTACTAGGGTATAATCTCAAAAATGACATAATGATAGCTATCCAAATCCAAGACAAACCACTCATCATTACCATCTATGCTCTACCCACTGATGCCAGAGGCCAAAGCTGATCAGTTTTATGATGACCCACAACATTTTCTAGAAATAATATCAAAAAAGATACCAATTCATCATAAGAGATTAGAATTAAGTAGGAAATTAAAAGATAATTGGAAAAACAGGCAAGTTGTCATTTTGGAGAATGTTTTTGAGCATCAATCAAATTTTGAGATCAAAACAATTAACACTTAAAAAATCAATTCAGACTATTCACTGGAAGGTCAAGTATTGAAGCTGAAGCTTAAATAAGTTGGACACATTATGAGAAGCCAAGACTCACTGGAAAAGATCCCAATGTTGGGAAAGATTGAAGGCAAAAAGAAAAAGGGATAACAGAGGATGAGATGGATAGATGTCATGGAAGTAATAAAGATGAACTTAGACAGACTTCAAGAGAGAGTGGAGGATAGAAGGGCCATGGGGTCACAAAGAGTCGGACACAACTGTTGACTGAACAACAGCAAAATAAAAATGACTAAAAAAGTAACAGAAAATGACACGTGAAGAAAGTTTATCTAGAATGATTAGTATTAGCATAAGACTGTCACTTGACTTAAGTACCATGAAGACAAGAGGAACAGGGAGAAAGTGGGTTCACCCTTAGTAATGGTCTTTAGGAGTTCAAGTTGGAAATCCTGAAACTAATAAACTAAAATAAACTAAACTAAAGCACTAATAAACCATTGGTGGAGTTATGAACTAGTTCAACCATTGTTTAGAACAATTTGGAACCATGCTCAAGAATACTGCTTGACCCAGCAGTAATACTACCAGTTCTCTACTCCAAAGAAATAAAAGAAAAAGAAAAATGATATGTATGTACAAAAATATTTAGATCTTTTTGTGGTGGTAAAGAATTGGAATTTGAGTGGATAGTCATCAATTAGAGAATGCTAAACAAGTTATGGCACATGATTGTGATTAAGTACTACCATGCTGTAACAAATTACAAGCAAGATGTTTTAAGAAAAACCTTAGAATTCATTTGAAGTGAGCAGAACCAGAAGATCATTATATATACTGTCAACAATATTATAATGATTATCAACTCTGAAAGATTTAGCTACTCTGATCAATAAAAGGATCCAAGAAAATTGCATAGAGCTCATCATGAAAAATGTTATCCTCCAAAGAGAAAGAACCAATGGGGTCTGAATGCAGATTGAAGCATCCTTCTTTAGCTTTCATTATTTTTCCTGGAGGCTTCTTGTAATATTGTTAATATGGAAATATGTTTTTTATGATTTCACATATGTAATTGATATTATATTGCTTGCCTTCTCATTGATTGGGAGAGAGGGAATTTGAAAGTCAATTTTAAAAGAATGTTAAAATAAATAAATTTGTGGTCTTTCAGCAAAGGCCACTACTCCTTGTTAAGATTGCTTTAGTGGGGATTGCTTTTGGACTGATTCTGAGGTCCATTACAACTCTGGAATTTTTTGACAATATAGAATTTGGAATCATATCTGTTATAGGTTGGAAAAAACAGACCACACTACCATTGATGTATGCGTACTGTTGGACCCAACTTTCATTCCACAAACTCAGACCCAATCAACATGTATGTAGGTCATAATTTGAGTAAAGCACAATGCTGGTTCCATAAGATAGTGTAAGGTAGTGTTGCTGCCCTGGAGGATCTTATAGTCTAAACAGAAACTTAAGATAAATGCACCTAAAAGAGTTCTCATACCACAAGGTACAAAAGGATAAATGCCAAAGGAGAGGTGCAAACAAGTGCTATATGAAATCAAATAAGAGAAGGATGGTGTAAAATATGTTCCATTCCTGTCCCTAATGCCAAGAGATGATAAAACAAGTGCTTCAGTTCCACTGTAGGAAGAGAAAAAATTGACACAGGCCAGCACCAGCTGTGGTGAAGGAAGAAAAATAAACGTTCCCATGCCAGATACCTTCAACGTTTCAGTGTAACTGCCAACATTTTAAATGTCTCTTACTGTCTTTACTTTGCTTTAGATCCTTTAATTCTCATCCAATCTATTTTCTCTTCATAAGAGTATAGCAATCCAATTAGATAAACATAATATACTAAACCAAAACTTTAGCCTCTCCCCATTTTTATATTTGGATAGAAATACCAAAATTTCTTTTTTGTTAGTCCCTTTTCTTCTTAGTTTTAATATAGATTTTGTACACTGTCACTTTTATGACGTTCCTAGAGTTGTGAATGAAGGGTATCAAATGCATATCAATTTTCTGTCAATCTGTAACTGTCGATGAGCATATACACTGTTTTTGTAAAGAGAGTAATAACCTACAATTTTTTTCCATTTCTACTCACACCAGAATCATAGATATTGATTAAACTTTAGCAGAATGGATTCAGTTTAAACTTTAAGGGACAGTAAATGCTAGCATGACTTTCCAAAAGATACTGAAGTTTCTTTCCTGGAGACCTGTCAGAATGAGATGAAAGTGTATGCTGTGGATCTCCATAAGCAGAAGGATGGGTATGGCCAAATCACCTCTCTCATTCACCTTCTTCTCTCTATCTACTTTACTGCTACCTTCTGTGAGGCTCTTTATCATTTCTCTTCTTGCCTTTTGTAATAGCATAGGGAGCTAGGTGGTACAATGGATAGAATACTGAGCCTGAGTCAGGAAGATTGAAGTTCAAATCCAGTCTCAAACACTAGGTATATGACTCTGGGAAAGTTTCTTAACATCTGTCTGCCTTAATCTCCTCAACTGTAAAATGCGAATAGTAATAAGATCTACTTCCTAGAGCTGTTGAGGGGATAAAATGAGGTAGTATTTGTAAAGTGCCTGGCTCACAGTAGGCTGGGTGCTTCCTTCTCACTGCTGTACTTACCTCTAGTCTCTTCTCTCCAGCACCTTCTCAGTATAGCTGCTTCAATAATTTTCCTAAGATACAGCTTGGTTTTCTTTAAGGAGAGTTTTCTAAAGGGTTTACTTGTGACCCTTCAGTCTTCTTACTCCAGCAAGTTCACCACACTCCTATGTCTTTAATTGGTCAGTTCATTTCAGAACCACTATTTATGCAGAACATGCCCAATCTCGCTCATTCCTTTTTTCCCCTCTGGGCGCTACTTCTGACTCACTCTCCCAATTTTTTTCCACCTTGTCCTACATGTGAGTACCTTCTCTCCCTACCCCCATATTTTGATCTTGCTTTTACGTGCTGTCTTCTCTCAGAGTGTGAGCTCCTGAGAAGAGGAACCGTCCTTTTGCTTATATTTGGGGTCCCAGAACTTAACAGAGAACCTGGCACATAGGAAATGCTTAATAAATACTTGTTGGATTGAATTCATTCTCTCTTACATCTAGGATAATTCCTCTGCCTGGACAGTAAACCTTCCATATCTGATTCCAACCTACCTTTTCAGATATTTCTTAATATTCCCCTTTATGCCTTCTACATTCCAACCAAAGTAACCTACTAACTGTTCTTCAACCTTGGCATTCCATCTCCAATATGCTTTTGAGCATAATGTCTTCCCTACTAGGAATGCTGTCTTCTCCCTCTTCCCCTCCTTTCCTCCATTGATCAGAATCCCTGTCTTTCTTCAAAGCTCAACTTGGGGAGCATCCCTCTTATATCCTACTTCTATATTTGTTAGTACTCTCTCCCTTTTCAAAATTATCTTGTGTTTACTCATTAGTTTATATCTCCCCCCTCAACCAAGAGAATGTAAGCTCCTTAAGGACAAGATTTTTTAAAATTTTCTTTCTGCATCTCCAGTTGCTGACAGAGCCTGAGCCCCTAGTAAGTGATTAATATATGTTTGTTGAATTGAATTACATTGAACTAAAAGACTTGTGAGAACCCTTTCCATGGAGTGTTTCTGGAATGTAACCACAAAGATATCATGAAACCATTAGGTATTAGTAAAACCTAACACCAATTTCAAGACTTCCTAATATCTGTTTTTTCTGTGTCTTATAGCATATTTACTTTTGCTTCGTATTGATAATTCTACCCCTAGATTTGTCAGAATTTACTTTTAAAACCACCTTATCTATTTAATTTCAGTTCTGTCTATTTCCAAATGCCATAGAATAATATTATATAGAGATGCAAAATGGTCTTTCATCATGATACCTTGGTAATCTTAAAGGGACAGTTGATGAGCATATTTAATTAACAATGACTACAGCACTTCTCATTGTCAATCTTTTCTGAATAGCATTTGAATTATGTAATTCTATTTTTTCCACTATTTAATATACATAATTCTCAATAGAATCTGAGCTTTTGCATACTGTACCCCACACTATCTTATTTTTCCACTTTCACAATACTGTCATTCTTCTGCTAAGTATGTCAATCACAAATTCTTTCAAGGTACAAACTGTATGGGCCAAAAGTTATGAAATAGGGTGTGGGTGGAGAATGAGAATATAATTCTGCCAAATTTTGGAGACAGGAGAACGTGCACTCACTCATTAGAACATTTCATTCCAGAGAAGGTGTAAGCAAATCGGAGGGCACAATTTCCAAAATAATTTAAAACCCCAATGGCAACTCAAATTAAGTGAGACACCCTTCTATTTCAAAATTGAGATAATTTTGCCCCTTGTTTCTCTCTCTCCGATCCCTAAATTATTCTACATGATCTTGGAAGACTTGATATGAAAAACTGAAAAAGCAAATGATAATGTCTTCTAATTTATCTGAATATAAATAAATGTAGGAAAGATATGTAGGAAAGACTCATGAGTGAGTTTTTTGATATGAACTAAACCTTGGTTTGAAAAGGACATAATTTAAATTAGACATGCATGTATGTGCATATCAGCAATTGAGACAGAGTGAGAGAACAACAAAAAATGAGGGGGGGGGAGACAGACAGAAGGAGAGAAAATGAGAGGGGTAGAGGAGAGAGAGAGAGAGAGAGAGAAAGAGAGACAGAGAGAGAGAGAGAGAGAGAGAGAGAGAGACTTTGTTAACAAGGTTGTATTTTATAGTATTGTTCAACTACTATAGGGGTGGGGAGCACTGAGTTTGAATCTGTGGCATAACAAAAATTTAGGAGACAGAATTCTTACTTTCCATTTTCCAATCTACCATTAAATTTTTAAAAAGAATGTAGTTATCCTTTCTTCCTTTATTTCACTCCCTCCCCCCAAAACCATAGGCATGTGTTTCTCTTCCTCCACTGAAGTCTGATTCCAATGACTCTTCTTGGCATTAAGGTGAATTTAGATTTCCAAAGGTCAGAAAAGCACAAACTCTGGCAGGCCTTAGTAATCTGGAAAATGCTTAAATTACAGGCTGAGCAATGGCTCATATATACTATGTAACCTTCCCTCCTTTTCCTGTTTCCCTCACATTTTATAAGTCTTTTGAAAGGCTTATCACTGATAGTTTGCCTGAGAGTAATGAATGTTTTACAGTCACAAAAATTACACAAAGACTGTCTAGAAAGGAGAAAAAGTTGTGAATTGCATGAACTGGAGGAGTGTGACCACACTGAAGTCATGGTTCTTGAATCATGTGTTTCTGTTAGTAATGTTGGCAATTGTTATCTTAAAGGAATAATATAATATACAAATAAGAAGAGTCATATATTGTTATAGACGAGAGCAAAAAAAAGGAGGGGGGGGGACAAATTTCTCAGCTTCTAAAGATACATAAGACAGCATATGAATCCTTTAAAAAAATGAATCCTTTAAATGAGTGTCTTTTCTCATTGTCTGTTCAGCACTCACCCTTTAATCAACAGTAACTGGCAACAACAGAAGCGTTCCTCATCATTCAGCCTCATGAAACAATACCCTCTACCATTTCTGTGTTATAGTGAAAGACGTAGGGAGAAAGGGAAAAACAAAAAACAATGGAGACAAAGAAGCATGGATGACTTTCTGTTTGGGCAGGAACATGCTCTTCTCTAATTCTTGATCACTGAACTCATTTTAAGACTAAACAGCTCAGCCTTACAGAGCTTTTCATTTTAGTCATTTTAAATTTTCCAATCTCCCTTCAATCAAATCGAGCTCAGAACTTAAACAAAAACTGTTGGGTTTCTTTGGCAGGCCCACAAGTCAAGGATCATACAGACCTTGTTCTTCATAGCTCCCCAAAGGCAAGATGCCTGGCATTACCTAATCTCCAGTTATATTTCTAGGCTGCCAGATTCCATTTTATATCTTTTTGTACCTTGAATAATGCCTGAGGTGTTTGGCTTCCTTTAGAGGATGTTGGCTGCTTGAAGATTCCATTGGGCTATCTCCCACTTTTATATGTGGTCCCTTTAGAGTTCAAGCCCCACACCCTCTCATTACTTACATTCAGAATCTGCAAGCCAAGACATACATCATTGGACATTAATGGCCACATTTCAAAGCACCTTGATTTGCACAGTCACATTGTTTTGTGCATCATAAGATTTCACAAATCAAGAACTGTTTAGGTCACAGGAGTATCTTGTTTGAATAGGTAAGCTGGCCACCTAGGCCTTACTACCCATTTTGGCACCTGTAAAAGACTGAGTCTGGCCCACCCCAGTAAAACAAGTAGGTAAGTGGAAAAAAAATCAATTTACTAATTGTTTAGCTATTTTATGAGAAATGAATTTGCCTGGTTTACCTTTCTTAAAACAAACAAAAAACTTAATTGATATATGGTTTGGTTATGTGCAGACACAGCTTTAATCAGTATAGAAGAATAGAAAAGTGATGGCATATCACTTTCCTGCTGATTATTCCAACAGAAAAAAATAACAAAGGGCTAATATCTACAGTGGCCATGTTTTCCAGACTAATACTTAGAGAACAGAGTTTATAGCCTTTGGGGTGTAGTTCCAAATTGCTCTCCAGGATGGATTGATCAGTTAATAACTCTAGCAACAGTGCATTAGTGTTCCAATTTTCTCACATTCCCTTCAATATTTGTCATTTACCTTTTCTGTCATATTAGCTAATCTGATAGTTGATTAGATAATCTGATAGCACATCTGTGATGTGGTACCTCAGAGTTGTTTTAATTTGCATTTCTCTAGTCAATAATTATTTATAGCATTTTTACATGACTATAGATAGCTATGATTTCTTCATCTAAAACTGCCTATTCATATCCTTCTACAATTTATCAATTGAAGAATGACTTGCATTCTTATAAATTTGACTCAGTCTTTATATATTTGAGAAATGAGGCTTTTATCAGAGAGATGCTATAAAAAAATTGCCCCCCCCCTTTTGTTTGTTTTCCTTTTAATCTTGGCTGCATTGGTTTTGTTTGTGCAATTTTTTTTAATGTGATCAAAATTATCCATTTTATATCCTGTAATGCACTGTATCTGTTCTTTGGTAATAAATTCTTCCCTTATTCATAGATCTGGCATATTCTTCTAACATACTTATGGTATCACCCTTCATGCATAAATCATGTACCCATTTCTATGTTTGCCCTGTAATTTCCTTCTTATAAAGTGTTCAGTCTTCTTATCATGCCTGGGTGCTGAGTCCTACCAGTGCTGCTGCTACTATCTCTAATGTTCACAGTTCATATGGCTTCTAACTCACTACACTCTTGGCTAGCACCCACCTTACTATCTGTAGACTTCTTTTTCTGTCTTACTAAGCAGTTTTGGGCCGAAACAATGACTCATTGTGACTTTTTGTTAGTTATGATGCTTACAAATCAATTTTAGATTTTTTTAAACTTGTATCGAGGGAATGTTGGGAAACTTCAGCAAAAATTCTTACTTTACTCCACCATCTTTTCTTTGCCTCTAGCCACAATAACTATGTGATCCTGACCTCCATGAGCCTTGGTTTCCTCATCTGTAAAATAGGGATAATAATACTACCTTCCTTACAAAGTCATGAGAATCAAATGAGATAACATGCATTTTATAAATCTTAATTTTTGTATAAATGGTATTATTACTATTGTTATAACTTAAATTTGGAAAAGACCTCATAGATCATTAAACCACTGTAAACCAGAAAACTCTTTCTACAGTACCTTAGTGTTGCAATTGCTTATCTAGCTTCCACTTGAAGATCTCTAGCATTGGCAAATCTACTCTCTCCAGAGACCATCCATCCTAATTTTGAACAGCTCTAATTTTTAAAAAACACTTCTTTACATCCAGTTGACATCTGCTCCCTTGATACTTTCACATCTTGTTCCTCACCTTTTGGAGATATACAAAACAATTATGGTAACAATAGCTACCATTTATATAGCACTTACTATGTGACAGACACCATACTAAGTGCACAAATATGACCTTGTTTCATCCACACAACTTTGAGAAATAGGTGCTATTATTATCTCCATGTTACAGAGGAGGAAACTGAGGCAAACAAAAGTTAAGTGGCTTTCACAAGGTTATACAACCAGAAAGTGTTTGAGGCTGTGTTTGAACTTAGCTCTTCTTGATTCCTATACTGGCATTCTGTTCACTTCATTACCTAACTGCCCTCTTGGTAGCTTTCAAAATGACAGCACTTCCAATACCTGAAGGCAGCTTGATTTGATTTCCTCTGAGACTTCTCTTCTCTACCTACTGACATTCACAGTTCTTTCACTCATTGATCATATAATATTGAGTCTTCTGACCATTATGTTTATCTTAATGTGGACATCCGTAAGCTTGCTGATGTCTTTCCTTGATATGGAATGCTCATAGCTGCAAACGTGAACCCAGATTTGGAAAAACCAATGATGTGTAGAGTGAAATAGTCACTTCCCTTAGTCCCAGAGCACACATGTTTTGTTTTAAACTTCCATATCCTTAATTCTCAAACTGCTTCTTTCTGGGTGTTTGCAAGAGTGTTTATTTTTTGAGAAGTCCTAATTTTGATCATGACATTTTAGGGACTTTGCTTTTTGTGGTTTCTTTCAAGAGGTGGTTGGTAAATTCTTTTTACATTTATTTTGCCCTCTGCTTCCATTAGTTGTATTTGTTTAATAGTTGTATTTATGATTTTTGAAATATAGCATGCAGACTTTTTAGCATTATGTTTTTGGGATAGTTCATTGATTCTTGTTGACCTTTTTACCAGATCAATTTTTTTAATATCGGTTATAAATTCTTCTATTAATTCATAGTTATATTCTCTGTATACTTTATCCCATTTCTACATTGACTATATATTCTCCTTAATGAGATTAACATCTTCACTAGGCAATGTAGTCTTCCTCCTTAGTCCACTTTTAATTTAAGATACTTGGCAGATCAATAAATTAACCAACAAACATTTATCAACTACTTACTATTTACTAGGCAGTGTGCTAAGAACTTCAGATACAATAAAGGGCAAAAACAGTTCCTTCCCTCAAAGAGCTTCCATTCTAATAGAATAGACAGAATATAAACAAATTAGCGCAGACATGATGAATACAGATAGAAAGCAGTTTTAGAGGGTGAAAAGATGCTACATAAATTTATAGCGGTGGTGTTGTCATGTAAAGAAACTGTTTATGAAATATCTGCCTCTTAGCCTCTTTCAATATTCAGTCAACAAGCATTTATTAATTGACTGCTTTGTTCCAGGCACCGTGCTAAGCAATGGAATAGTACCCAAACATTGCATAATTCAGTTCACACAACATGGCCTATTTCAAGGGAACAGCTTAAAGTAATTCACCACAAGAGTGTTGCTGACCTGAAAATTGATTGAATTACCTTTTATCTTTGGGGGCTAAGTAAAATCTTTCTAAATTATTATTCTTAAAAATTAATAATAAAAATATTGACCATAACTGCACTGTGGTTATAGAGAGCTAGCCCTGGATCCTGAATGACCTCCGTCGAACTCCCACATCTGACACCTACTAAGATGGGTAAATCAATAAGCTTCTTCACTCTACAGACAATTCCCTAAGACAAGAAGTAGCAGAGAAGATGCTGTATACTGCACTAGTAGAGGAAATTTTCTCATTTGGGAGTATTCTATACGAAGTGAACCATAGGCCTAGTCTTAAACTCTAACCGTAGCAATAAAATATTTTGCAGTTAAGAAATGGTGCTTGACTAAGGATATCTTCATGCAATAAAATAAAAAGAAAATCATCCCCTGATATGTTATCAATGTGCTTTGGGCTGTTTTGCCAGCAGTGGCAGTAGGTTTGTACTGAGCAACAAGGACTCCCTTGGATTGGATAATTAATTGGTAGTCCATGTGTGGTTTAGGAAAAGAAGTTGTTTCCATATGTAATTAACTTTCCCACATGGCAACAAACCCCAGTGTTCGAGGTCATTCTTACCCTTAGTCTAATCCTATCTCTAGCTACTGTGGACATGAAATAGATTTACTAATCGCAAACATCTACCTTCAAACACGCAAAGTGTGCATGTTCTCAGACCGCATCATTAGCCACCCAGCTGAGCCATCAGAAACATTCTTTCCTTCTTTACATATTCAGCCAAATAGAGATTTCATCACAATAACGAGACATTATGATATGACATCAACACATCCTCCAGGTCCTTCATACAATACATGCAGCACAGTCAAATAGCAACTTGGCAGAGAACCTTGGCTTTTCGATTCCTTCTTCACTTTTGAACATTTAATTTCTAAGCCTTAACATGACATCAATAGCATTTCTGTGGTAAATATTAGCTCCTTTAGGCAACTCACATTCCTTTTCAAGGAGACTTTCCAGAGTCCAGCTAATCCAGCCACACAGGAGAGACTGCTAAGTAATTACTTTATGTGGGAAACATTGAGCGACACTGTGATACTAAGAAAGTTAATGACTCACGATAGAGAGGTTATATACATTAGTGGAGATTTGGCAAACAAGAGCAAGCTGTTAAGCTCATTTAGAACATTGTTGGAATGCTTGGTAATCGTTCTCATACAGCATGTAGAAACTTAACTGCCCATTCCCTGTGTGTGCATGTGTGTGCACACATGCTCTTGGACTAATAAATATAAAATGTTTTCTTCCTTGTATTCCAGAACTTAATCTGTTTATCTCCTGCATGCAACTTTAAAATAGAATTCCTTTTTTCCTTCCCCAAGCCCACCACCACATGACTCCTCCAATAACATTTCTTCTACCTATCATCATTGGTATAAAAAAAATGCTTACAAATTTTTTCTCACATCTGTTTTTACATATGCTTAATAATGAATCAATGATGGAGGATAAATCAGTCAGTCATTTCCATGTTTCCTACTGTCTGGATACTTGGTATCCTATAGATAAAACATCTGGGATGATTGACTGAATTGGTTACTCTTCATATAGGTGTTTTTGTATCACAAAGACAAATCTTGAGGTGTTCTTTTCATTTATCCTGATTGTTCAAAAGTTTATAAAGGTAATATGACATTGCCTGGCTCCATAGAACTTTGCTCTGAGGAAAATATATCCAGAAGATTCTTTAAAAACTCTTCCATTAAGTAACTTCTAAGTGATTTTTATATTTCATTCAAAATGCGTGCATGTTAGTTGCTCATAGTGCAGTTTAGTACTTCAAAGATCTGTGATTAATAGCTGTGAATACTTTCTCCATTTATGCAAAATGCAAATCAGTCATTCCCTTCAGTTCTTTCCTGGGCCAGAATTCTCCCACATACTTACTACATTCTCCTAACTCTTCCCTATTTGGGCCTTTTGGTGCACCAAATGAACTCTATACTATTCTATACACTATCCATGATTCCTCTGTCTTCTTATTTTATCACTCATTTTACCTGGCAAATCCCAAATCCTGTATAACTCACAACAACTTTGCTCCTTATTACATGCTACTGAATGGAACTGGAAGAAATGATGAAACTGTTGAGTGGGACCAATACAAACTTATATTATTTAACGTTAATTGGACCCCCCTTTACAGTTATTCAAATATTCTATTTGTCTGGAGTTGATTCACTACCCTACGATGACAGCTATTTCAAACCTCATTTCTCCTCAAGGCTTCCAAAGCAACTCCAACTACCACCCTTTCAGTCAATGACTTCACTTCATAAGTCACAAAAAAATAGAGTTCTTTTGCTGAGAGCTGTCTTTCCCCTTATTCCTAATCTCATATCATTCAGACATCTTCTTCCACTATCTCTCCCTTCGCTCCTCTCAAAAAGTGGTCTTTTTCCTTGTCAAGGCAAGCCTACTTCATCTTCATGTGTCCTTGAAACTCATTGCTTCCTGACTTCAGCAACATGTCCCCTTATCATTCTCTCTGTCTCTCTCTTTCTCTCTCTCATTCTTTCTCTCTCTTCTTCTTCCTCTCCTTCTTCTTCTTCCTCTCCTCCCTCTCTCTACCTACTGTTTCTTTCCCTATTCCCTAAAAAGATTCCAGGTCTCCCTCAATCTCAGAAAACCATCCCTTGCTCTAACCATCTGCCACTAAGCTATTATCATTCTTTATCTCTCCTTCCCATCATGCTTAATCTACTTAAGAATACCATCTACATGTTGTTTGCTACATTAGAATGTGCACTCTTTGAGGTCAGGTACTATTTTTATCTTTTGTTTCTCATAATTTAGTACAGTGCCAGGCAAATGGCAAGGGCTTTTTTTTCATTTAAATAACATTTTATTTTTTCTCTAGTTACATGTGAAAAATTTTTACCATCCATTTTTTCCAGATTTTGAGTTTCACATTTTTCTCCTTCATTCCTTCTCCTCCCCCTTCCAAAAATGGTAAGCATTTTGATATAGGTTATACATGTGCTATCATTTTAAATATTTCCATATTAATCACAGTTGCAAAAGAAGAAATAAATCAAAAGGAAAAAAATTGGAAGAATAAAATAAGTGAAAAATATATGTTGATCTGCATTCAGAATGCATCAATTTGAGTCAACATTGATAAGAGTAAGATTTAAATGATGCTCATTGGCCACCCACCCATCTTCCCCTCCATTGTAATAAGTCTTTTGCACCTCTTCATATGAAATAATTTACCCCATTCTATGTCTCCCTTCCTGCTGTATCCAGTGTACTCCTGTTCTCATCTTTTAATTTTTTTGCCCTTCCTTCAAATTAACCTCATACCCATACCCTCTGCCTATATATATTCCTTCTAGCTGCAGTACTAGTGACATAGTTTTAAAGAATTACAAGTATTATCTTCCTGTGTAGGAATGTAAACAGTTTAGCTCTATTGAATCTCTTGTTTTATATTTTTACTGGTCTATGTTTCTCTTAGGTCCTGATATTGGAGGTTAAATTTTTGGTTTAGTCCTGTGATACACTAAGCTTAATAAATGATTCTTAGATGTACACATTAGTTGTAGTCCTAGCTCCTTTGCCTCCTGGGAATATCATGTTCCATGACCTTCAAACCTTCAATGTCGAAACTACCAAGTGCTGTGTAATCTGGATTGCGACTTCCCAATATTTGAATTGTTTCTTTCTGGCCACTTGTAGTATTTTTTCCTTGACCTAATAGAAATTTTACTATAATATTCTTTAGAGTTTTTATTTTGGGATCTCTTTTCTGAGGTGATTAGTGAATTCTTTCAGTCCCTACTTTGCCTTCTGGTTCCAGGACATCAGGACAGTTGTAATGGGTAATTTCTTGAAAGATGCTGTCTAAGTCTTCCTTTGGATTATGGCTTTCAGATTCTGACGTTGCTCCTGGATCTAGTTTCCAGGTCAGTTGTTTTTCCCATGAAATATTTTACATTTTCTTCTACTTTTTCATTCTTTTCAATTTACTGGATTGATTCTTGATATCTAATAGAGTCATTAGCTTACACTTGCCCAATTCTAACTTTTAAGGTATTGTTTTCCTCCATTATTTTTTGTACTTTCTTTTCTATTAAGCCAATTATAACTCTTTAAGGACCTTTTTTTCCCCAGTATATCTCCTTTTTTATCTCCTTTTTCGTTTGGCCATTCTACTTTTTAAGCAGCTTTCTAAGTTGTTGACCCTTCCCCCCACCATAATTCTCTTGCATCATTCTCATTTCTTTCTCCATTTTTTCTTCTGCTTCTATTATATGATTTTTAAGTTCCTTTTTGAACTCTTCCATGAATTTTTTCTTGGCTTGAGACCACTTCCCACTTTTCTTTGGGGTTTAGCCCATAGGTCTTTTGACATTGCTGTTCTCTTCTGAGTTTGTCTTCATCCTCCCTGTCATCATAACTTTCAAAAGTCAGATTCTTTTTTGATATTTTATACTCATCCTTTTTCTTGCCTTTTTCCTTTCTTTTAAATTTGAGCTCTGCACCCAGGGTAAAGGGGTACTGTCTCAAACTTCTTCTATCAGTGACTGAACGACCTGTTTAGTTGTTGCTGTACTGATGTTGCCCTGTGGCCCCCAGGGACCCCTCATGTCTGGTGCTGTGCTGAAGGGGTGGGATCAGAGGCTGCTGGTGTTGCTGGAGACCATAGCAGTCTGGCAGTTTATCTAGTGCTGAACTGGGATCCTAGTCTGGCATGTGCTGAGTTCCAGCAGGGTGTTTCTGTGTTTCCCTCGGGCTAGGCTGAAGCACAGCTTCCAGCACTAGCTGCTGGAGGATGTGTGTTTGCCCAGGGCTATCCTGAAATAGAGGTTGGTTCTCACAACTGTCATCTGCCTATTTCATGGTTTTGCTAAGATATGCAGGGGGGTCCTGGTGTTGGTGTTTGCCTGCTCTAGCACAATGGGGCTCAGCATCTCCCCAGTAAGTATTTTTAAAAAATTTAATTGAATGACTGTAGCTGCTAGGTAGTGAAGCAGACAGAGTCTTGGCTGGACCTAAAGTCAGGAAGACCTGGGTTAAAATCTAGACCTCAGATATTTATTAGCTGTATGGACTTGGGCCAGTTCCTTAACTTCTCCTTGCCTCAATTTCCTTAACTCGCAAAATGACACTAATAGTAGCACCTACCTCCTAGTGTTGTTGTGAGGAAATAAATGAAATAGTACTTGTAAAGCTCTTAGCACAGTGCTTAGCACATGATAAGTGTTATATGGATGCTAGTTATTGTTATTATTGCAAGTTCCCTGACTTCATGTAGTTAAAACTGCTATCCCTTGATTGATACAGGATGATAATAGATGAGAGATACAATTCAATGATAGCTTATCAGAAGGTTTTTTAGGTCAAATGACCTTAGAGTCTTAGTAAACTTCTAGCTCAGTATCTATCACTAATATATAATTATAAGAGAAGAATTGTGTCCAGCATACTTTGCTCTGCCATTTTCAGGCTTCATCTGAAATTTGGCATTTAGCTATGGGTAAGAATATTGATCAATTGGAATGTTTCCAAAGGAGGTTGGCCAGGCGAAGGTAAGGGAAATTTTTAAAAAATGAAGATCAGTTAAAGAGCTGTGACTATATAGTCTAGAAAAAAAATTGTGGAGAAAGAATATAGTACAATGTAAGTTCCTTGAGGTCAAGTACTTTTTAAAAATTTTTGTTTTTGTGTTTTCAGTGTCTGGAACGTTGCCTGATACGTAGTACTTGTTGAATGAAGGCTTATTGAATTGAACTGAACATTTTAAAAAATGTTTTCAAGTTTTTCAAGGGCCATCCTTTAGAAGAGGCATCAGATTTGTGTTTGACCCCAGAGGAAGAACTAGGATCAATGAGTAGAAATTAAAGCAGAATATATGGAAACACTTCCTAGTGATTTAAAAGCAGTCTAAAAGCAAAATTTCATGCTTCAAGAGATGGTGAATTATTTATCATGGATTGTCTTGTAGCAAAGGTTGGATGTCCACTTATCAGAGACATTTTAGAGTTTCACACAGTAGCTGAATGAGTGCTACTCTTCAGACATTACATGGCTAGATGTTGAGGATTGCATGCTATGTAATTGTATCAATATTTCCTACTGGATGTTGCTCTATTTAGTGTTAATCAACTTGTGTCTCAGGTAAAATACTCTATTACTTTTTCTTCTATGGAAGACTAAATGTTGTTGAGCCCTTTAAATTAAATCCTGTAGGGTTTTCTTTGCTACCATTATTCTAGAAAAATCAGAAAGTCTTTCCAAGACTAGCAAAAATCCTTCCTTACCTAGTCCCCTTCAGACTCTTGGCCATGGACCTTCCAATTTATCAAGCTGAGATTCTCAGTTTGAGCTGCCAAGGTTTTTAGAACAATTAATGGGGTCCTCTGGGCAATCAAATCTCTTATTGTTAATCTTTTCTGTGAACTAGACTTCTGAGTTACTGGACTTATAACTCTCATTCATGGTGAGCATTCCACATACCTCTCATTTTTAATCTTAGAAGCCTAAATTAGAAACCAGGAAATCACTATTGTTCCAATAATTACTGTAATAGTCCTGGAATTTCCCAGTTTTCTCAGCCTATTTCTTAAATTTTCCCATATAGTTGAAGGAAAAAGGCATAGAAACAAGGTAAGTCATAGTGACCAGGTCATAGTTTCCTTCCTCTGTCATGTAATCAGCAAATGGGAATGGTGTTGCTGCCTTTCCCTTATTTTTAATTTCATTCTTTTAACTGCTATTGATAGTATTTCTAGAATCATATCAAATAAAAGTGGGAAGGGTCAGGCATCCTTGCTTTAGTCCTCTATATACTGGGATAACTTCAAATGTATCATCAATGTATTTTTAGCATACCTATTTAAATACGTAATTGTATTTATGTACTTTAATTATCAACATTTTAATTAGTTAATAGTAATTAACAATTAATTTAATTTAAGATTAAAATGATGTGTAAGTATATATATATATACTTGTGAATATACATATATATGCTTAGATATGTGCATGTATGCATATGTGGTCCATCTACACCTATACTTTATAGATGTTGAGATTTTTGTTCTTTGATTCTTGGCTTGTATACTTCTCTGTTTCTTCATTAATCTCTGCATTTCTCGTGGAATTATGGCTTCTTAAGGTTCTTATTTTGGTTTCTCTCTTCGACACAATTTCTGTGTAGTTACCATGTGAATCTTTCCATTTGGCCCCTCTATTTTTTTCTGAGCCTTTCAGTTCCTGAAAACATAAAGAAGAAACAGATATTGGACCATGTTAAGAATTTTCCTTTTTGGAGGACTTCAGAGAGGCATAAAAGGACTTATATGAACTGATGCTGAGTGAAATGAGCAGAACCAGTAACAGCCACAGCGTGTGAGGAGACTTAGCGCTTCACAGCAACATGAGGACCTAAAGCATTCTCAAAGGACTCTTGAGACAAATGCCATCCACATCCAGAGGAATAACTATGGAATCAGAACGCAGAGTGAAGCAGACTGTTTTCTCTTGTGTTATGTTTTGTTTTGGTTTCTCCCATTCTTTTTTAATCTTCTATGCAACATGACTAATGAGAAAATGTGCTTAATAAGCACATACATGCTGAATTGGGGAGGGAGAAAATTTAAGACTTATGGAAGTGATTGTTAAAAACCAAAAACAAATAATTTATTTTTAAAAAATCTCCTCTTCTGTGTTGTATGATTTGTTATTAACCCTGGCTATTGCTATGATTTTATTTAAACTTTTTGTCACAAAATTATTTACCTTGGTCTGCACCTTCCCACCCATCTAGACACCTTCTCCCCCCGCTCTCCACCAAAATGTCCTCACTTCCCCTTTCCTGAGGTAGGAAGCCATCCATGGAGTCACAAACATTTTCTAAGAGTTAATGGTCTTTCTAAGGACTAAACCCTTGAAGATTACATCTACCTCAAGGTCTTCAACTCTCTCTGGCATGCTTCTGTGGGGTCTTTTTCCTAGGCTGATTCCTCCTCTTCTTTCTCCCTGTTAAAATCTTTCCTTTGGCCACTTCATTCATGATTCCATAATCTTTATCCCTCCTGATAGACAATAGAGTTATTTTCCTTTTATTGTTTACCGTTGAATTGTTTAGAGTACACAAAACTTTCCTTTTCGTTCACTCCTTTTCTCTTTTGTCCTCTTCTCTCATTTATAGCAATTCTTTCTGTGGTGGCAAAGAATTAGAAATTGCAGATATGGATTCCCATCAAATGGGGAATGGCTAAACAAGTTATGGTATATAATTATGATAGAGTACTTCTATGCTAAAAGAAATGATTAGGAAGTGGTTTCAGAAAAAAAAAAACATGGGAAGACCTATATGAACTTATGTAAGGTGAAGTGAGCAGAACCAGGAGATCACTGTAAATAGTGACAGTAATATTGTAACGATGATCAACTGTGAAAGACTTAGCTACTCTGAAAAATTCAGCGACTCAAGAAAACTCTGAAGGATTCATAATGAAAAATGTTATCCACCTGTAGAGAAGAACTGATAAAATCTGAGAAGAAACTGAAATATAGTTTTCTCACTTTATTTTTCTTCCTTTTTTATCTGATATGGCTAAAAATCAAAACAGATATTGAGCGATTTTGCAGGCATAATTGACATCATGTTGTTTGCCTTTTCAGTGGGTATGGCCAGGGGTAGGAGGGAGAGAATTTGAAACTCAAGATTAAATATGTGTGTGTGTGTGTGTGTGTATGTGTGTGTGTAATATTTGATGGAATAATGATGTCAGAAAGAGAATTGTAAAAAGTTGTGAAGAAAATTATAGAAGAGAAACTAAAGGCAGGTTTTATACATAGCCTTTTCAAGGAGTTTATACATAAAAATGCAGAAGAGAGAGAAAGGACAATTGTTAGAGGGGATGGAAGGATCATGTGAGGGTCATTTGAATATGGGTAATATTTGTAAGTAGTAGGGAAGAAATCAGTAGAAAGATACAGATTGAAGATCAGTAACAGAAAGGCAATTCGTTGAAGGAGATAGAATGAAATGGAATGACATGTGAATGTAGAGGAGTTAGCACTGGACTACCTCTTCATTTGAGATGGGAGTGGAGGAGAGAAAGTGAAAGAAGAGACCTAAATGATGTGAGATGGCAAAGAGGAAAGAGTAAGGATCTTGTGGCAAATGGCCTCATTTTTTTTTCTAAATAAACAAGGCAAGGTTCTTAGCTGAGATGGTGTAGGGGAGGGAAGCCATAAGGGGTTTGAGGAGGGACGAAAACATTTGGAAGAGGCACTAGGGAGGTTGCAATAGCCGATAATGCAGGTAAGAAAGTATTACCAGTTAGAGTGCTCAGTTGGAGATATATAACTCAAGTTTATAATGTACCCAATCAGAACAGGTGATCTTCTCACCTTCATTCAGTAATACATGTGTAACTGCAAAAGCAAGTGAATGGTAGGATTGAGTTAAGGTACTTTCTTTTCTATGTTCAGAAACCCTTAGCAATTTTTTTGTATTATTTCTTCAGCTTTTCAGGGTTGGTTTTTTGGGGTTTTTTTTGGAATTATCTTGTTCTGCTAGAAGACCTAAGATCCTTAAATTGTCTCTATATATCCTCTCTTGGAGATCAATCTGTTATGCTTGTTTAGAGATTATATTTTCTTTTAATGTCATTTATTTTTGTTTCTTCCATATTGTTCTTTGCTTCTGTGTATTTGTATTCCTTTTTTCCCACTTAATAATATTTTATTTTTTTCAATTACATATAAAGATAGTTTTCAATATTCACTTTCATAAGATTTTGAGTTCCAATTTTTTTCTCCCTCCTTTCCTTCCCTCCTCCCTCCCCAAGGCAGCAAACAACCTGATACAGGCTACACATGTACAGTCATCTTAAACATACTTCCACATCAGTCATGTTGTGAAAGAAGAATCAGAACAAAAGGGAAAGCACACAAGAAAAAGAAGAGAAAGAGATATAAAATAGTAGACTTCAATCTGCATTCAGACTCCATAGTTCTTTGTCTGGATTTGGATAGCATTTTCCATCATGAGTCTTTTGGAGTTGTCTTAGATCATTGTATTGCTGAGAAGAGCTAAGTTTATCAAAGTTGGTTATTGCATAATGCTGCTGTTACTGTATATAAAGTTCTTCTGCTTCTGCTCACTTCATTCAGCATCAGTTCATGCAAGTCTTTCCAGGTTTTTCTGAAATTTGTCTGCTCATATTTTCTTATAGAACAATGGTAGTCCATTACATTCAGATGCCACCTCTTGTTTAGCCATTTCCCCCTTTAATTTCCAATTCTTTGCCACCACAAAAAGAGATGCTATAAATATTTTATACATGTAGGTCCCTGTCACTTTTTTAACATTTATTTGAGATACAGACCTAGTAGTGCAACTGCTGGATCAAAGGGTATGTGCAGTTTTATAAAAGTCCTTTTTGCATAGTTCCAAATTTCTCTCCAGAATTGTTGAATCAGTTCACATCTCCACCAATACATTAGTGTTCCAATTTTCCCACATCTTCTTCTACATTTATCATTTTCTTTTTTAGTCATGTTAGCTAATCTGACAAGTGTGAGGTGATACCTCAGAGTTGTTTTGATTTTCATTTCTCTAATCAATAGTAATTTAGAACATTTTTTCCTATGAGAAAAGATACCTTCAATTTCTTAATCTGAAAACTGCCTGTTTGTATCCTTTGACCATTTATCAATTTAGGAAGCATTTGTACTCTCAATCATTTATCCTCTCTCTTGTTTCTTTGGTGAGATTTGCCACTATGGATTCAAATTCACCTGATCAATTTATATACAGTTAGTATAACCAAAGAAATGTGTTTATTTCCACTTATATTATTGGTGATCCTATGCATGCTTTCTTGTGAGCATTTAAAGTTTTCAATTCTTTCTATGAAAACTGTTCATAGTTTTTGACCATTGATATATTGGGGAATATTGCTATGTATTTATGACCATTCTCTATTTTTATTATCTGGGGGGAAGTGACCTATAAGTAGCAAAGTATGTACTTAATAAATATTTGTTGATTGATAACAGACTAATTGATATTCAATACAAATATTTTCCTCTCTATTATTTCTTTTGTCTCTTTTCACTCATTTTTATTAATGGAAAAGTTTTTGTTTTTCAACATTATTAGGACCATATCTGTCTATTTTATCTTAAGATTTTCTTTATTCTGATTTGTTACTAATATTTTTCCTAACCATATCTCTGAAAGGTACCTGATATCTTTCACTTTTATATTCTTTCATAGTGAAGTCTTTGATATTCTGATACATTTTGAGCATATTATAGAATACAGTGTAAGTCATTGGTCTGAATCAAATTTCTGTCAAACTATTTTCAAAAATTTCCGCAGACATCTTATTAAAAGAGAGTTCTTCTCCAAGTAACTTACGATTTGGGATTTTTTAAAAATTATTTTTCATTACTTATGTTTCTTATTTATCTAGTTTGTTCTATTGATCTACTTATCTGTTTTTAACCAGAACCAAAAAGCTTTGATGACTCCTGCCAAGGTCTCATTATTCTATGATCTCTTCATTTGTATTTTTAAATATTTTCCCCTTGACATTATAGATCTGTTGTTTTTCTAAGTGAATTTTGTTATTTCATCAAGTTCCAAGAAAGTATGTCCTTGGTCATTTGATTTGTAGAATACCAGATATATAAATTAGTTTGGATAGAATAATTATTCATATTATATTTTCACAGACAGTCATGACAGATTATATCTCTCAATTATTTAAATCTTTCTTTCTCTAAATAATATTTTTAGTTTGACTTATAGAAATTTCATGTGTCTTGTTAGGTTAATTCCTAGGTAATTTATACATTTTGTAATTGTCTTAAAGAGAATTATTATTGTTGTTGCTTCTTTCTCGTAGTTGCTAGTTCTATGTAGAATGATTATAATTTTTGTGGATTTATTTTTTATCCTTCTACTTTTCTGATGGCAGAAAAAAATCTCATTTAGTTTCTTATATGCCTCTACATAGATATGGAAAATCTCTCCCAGTTCTTTTTCTGACACTACCGAGATAAATCAAAGGAGATATGTGCAAAGGAGTTTGCTTTGCAAGAGGTCTGATGATTACGTAAGTGGGATCTAAGGATGGCTAGAACCTGTCTCTAGAACCACTTGTCTACTAGCTAGCATGACTAAGACTAGATGGTAACTTAAAATAGGTGAAGGCATTTTATTTCTGTGAAGAGTAAAATCAATCTAAACAATTCACTACTGAACAGGCTTTAAATCGTGCCAAAGTATAGAGAAGAGGGTGAAGAATGAGGAGGTCTTTCAGAGTCTTGAAGTCATTCAGACCCCTAAAAGAAAGGCAAATTATAACAGCTGATATTTGTGTAATGCTTTAAGATTTCCAAATCATTGAACATGTCTTGACTTATTTGATCCTCACAACAGTACTTCAGGTACCATTTTACTGATGAGTTAACTCATATCAAAGAGTGAATAACATGGGATTCAAACTGAGTGCCTGCCTTTTCCAGCATGTCTTCCATTTTTAACACTACCTTACTAGAAAGGTAATTTGTCACTGCAGGATGGCCTGAAACCAAGGGGCAAGGAATCATTTTCGTTATTCAGGGTATCAGGGAACAGGCAGGGGTCACAAGTGTCAACGTGGCAATAAAATGAAAAAAATAATTGTGATATGAGGGTCTATATGCAAATGTAACATCAGGGAATAGTTTTTTAGATGTGCATGGAATGCACTCCACACTGTCAGGCTTAACAACCCAAGCTAATATCAGACCGGATTCATCGTCCCATATCCAACTCAGATAGATTTGAAAAGAACAGAAGGTGGTAGGTGCCTCATAAAGCTGTACCAGCCCAGACAATCATAAACTATATTGAAGTTAACTTAGAAAAACAACAACTTATTCTCTGTATACTTATGTATTTCTTTTTGGTTGTTGCATTATTCCTTAGTGTCCTATGAAAGCTCTTTCTGGAAATTAAAAATACAACCTTTCAAGGCTGAACCAACAAAAAAAGGAATTTTCTACACTTCCAAAAGAATGCTAACAATATCTGATCTTTTTTCTTTAGTGGTTTAAGACATGCAAAGCATTTGTCAGGTATCATCTCAATTAACTTGGTAGTTACCATATACAGGTAAGCTATCCCTTGACCTCAATGGGACCCTGGTTTCTTCATCAGTAATGTAAAATTTACTTCTTACTCTTTAAGTTCCCTTACAACTCTAAATTGCATGATCCTGTGATATTTTAGAAAATGAAATGACTAGCCCACATAGTTAATAAATGGCAGAACCAAATCCCATATCCAGACCTTGGGTTTTACATCTTTTGTTCTTTCCCAGTCATTTTTCAATCATGTCTGACCTTTCATGACCCCATTTGGGATTTTCTTGCAAAGATACTGGATTGGTTAGACATTTCCTTCTCCAGCTCATTTTGCAAATGAGAAAACTGAGGCAAATAGAGTTAAGTGACTTGCCTAGGAGTCACACAGCTAGGAAGTGTCTGAGGCCATATTTGAACTGAAATCTTCCTGACTCCAGGCCTGGCATTCTATCTACTGCACCACACAGCTGCCTCTCACATCATTTCCAATAATTCAACAAAGAATAAACATCTATATTTTATATTTTTATTCATACTTATAAAAGGCATTGAGGGGAAAATAGATAAAAAATGACACAGATCTTCTTATGACATATCTAATGGGGAAGAGGATGTGTATATATTATCCCATTTGATAGACGAAAATTCCTTAAAGGCAAGAACTATTTCATTTTAATTTTTTTATACACAGAGTCTCACCTATTGCTTGGCACATAGTAAGCAATTCACGCACACTTGTTTGATTAATTGACATATGTGTGTTTATATCTATATGCATAGATAGATAGATGATAAAAATATAGATAGATGATAAAGATATAGATAGATTATATAGATAATGGGAACATAATGGAAACAAAGGAGAGCTAAGCAAAGTTCTATGGGAAATTTGAGGAGGAAAAGATAGACATATGATTTGGATAAACAAATACTCCAGGTTAGTTTTGAGATCTAGGAAGTCACAGATAGGTCTAATATCTAGGCAAGATACTGGCAGCAGTCAGGGAAGAACCAGGGAAGGTAGGATAGAGAATAGGGAATCCATAAAGGAAAGAGTAAGGAATAATTATGAAAGTTCCTCCCCTTTCCTGGACCATTCCTAGAACCTTGAAATTGTGGGTAGATTCATTGAGATATACCATCTTGGCTGTTGTTACATTCCTCCACTTGGATGTAGTTGGCTGCAAATTCATTCATTCAGTATTCAGCTAAGACATATTGAGTGCCTGTCGTGTGTATCTGTAGTAGATAGAGATCAGGATAAAAAAAGGTATAAACTGTTGTCCTTTCCTCAAAGAGTATGTAGTCTAGCTAAAAGAAATTGCTAGAGAAATACCTTGCTGATGTAGAATACTATGTACTCAGAAAAATTAATTAAATTCAATAAAACATGTATTTGATGCCTACTATGGGCAAGGCATTATGCTAGGTACAAATGAGTCTGGGCAAAGAGAGAACAGCAAAGATAAATAGGAAAGGGTCCCCCTACCAATACAAGCTAATTGTTCATTAAAGGGGATATGATCCCAACACATATAAATTGAATGGAATGTGAAAGTTTGTATTTTTTAAAAGGGACAAATGTCTAGGTGGTACAGTGGATAGAGCATGAACTTGGAATCAGGAAGATTCATCTTTATGAGTTCAAAGCTAGCCTCAGACACTTACTGTTGTTACCCTAGTCAAGTCACTTAACCCTGTTGGCCTCAGTTTCTCATCTGTAAAATGAGATGGAGAAGGAAATGGCAAATCACTCCAATATCTTTGCCAAGAAAACCCCAAATGGGATCACAAAGAGTCAGATACAATTTGAAATGACTGAACAACACAATGACAAACATGAATGAAAGGGAGAGGGAACACTTTTGATTGTGTTTGACTGATCACAAAAGACTACAAGAAAGAGAAGACATTTTAACATAGATTAAAAGTTTCTCTAAGTAAAGACATGGGGTTAGAAGGAAAGGAAATTGGAAACATCTGGAATAGATAGTATGAGTCAGGACATAGAGTTTTGAGATGAAGAGGTGTGCTTGAAGAGACTTGCATAGTCCAATTTGCTGAAGTGTAGAGTAAAGGGGAGGGAAGTGGTATAAATGACTGGAAATAGAGGTTGCTGCTTAAATGCCAAATGAAAATTCCATGATGGCACAGAATGTATCATTTTTATCTTGGTATTCCCATCACCTATACCAGTGCCAGTAGACAATAAACGTTTATTGACTGACTGATTGACTGTATTTTGCAAGGACTCAGAACTCCTTAATGAAAAAATTTGAATTACTTAAAATGTCAAGGGAACTAAATTGACTGTGATGGCTTACCTCCTCCTCATTAACAGCACCAAAAATAAATACTACCAAGTTCTATTAAGGGAAAACATTGGTTAACAAATGTCTTTTCTTTTGAGATCTGCTGGGCTTTGGAAGTATCTCTTGCCAAAATAATCTTTATCTCCTTCCAGTTCTATGTTTTTAGCCTATAATAGTTATATCTGTTCTTGAATATCCTCAAACAACTACCAGTTGAGTCATATAGACTCAAAAGAAAGTGGTTAATGAGCTATAGGCCTTCTTTCCATCTCCATCTCAACCTCATATTCAGTATACTTGGCAATTTTTGGCTTGTTACCTGATTATGCAGGCATTCAATACAGCCATGCTTATTCCTTTGGCACCAGTAATTCAGCAAAGGGGCCCATTTTACAAGCATAAATATGTGAATATGCCCCATTTCTAGTACCCAGACACCAGCCAAGAACAGGGGGAATATTCACCAAAAGAGGCTGTGGGTTAAATTCGAAATTCAAATTAGTAGAAGATTGAAATTGTTTTTGTTTGTTTTTAGGAGGAGATGTTTGTATTCTTTTTATTAAAGAATTATTTTCCCTCTGGCATTATCAGAAGTCCTCTTTATGAATATTACTTTGGACTTTAAAAAAATAGTAAACATCAATTTTCTGTCTTTTCTTTGTCAGTCTCAGAGTTTGATTTGCATTACATGGTCCCAGTCTGCTGCTGTTGATATCCCTCAGGCAGTGTTAGCATTTCACTGTGGAAGTTGAAGAAAATCTCATGCCTTTTAGGCATTTTAGAAAACACAACAAACACCTCCCTATTTTCCAGAATAGTTTTTCCCCCTTCTTTTTGTCAACACAAACTATAAACAAATGAGACTCAAAATGAAGTAACCATCTGAAATATTATCATCTTTTTGCCCATCTGTCACACTGAAAAGTCAGTTGTGAGATTATGTTTAGGTGTTGTCAGCCAATCAAAGGTGATGCAGGAATAGATAGGTGAAATAGAATAAAACTGTAAAGCATTGACAAAAAAATTTAGCTAGAAATGAGCTGTTTAAAGGTGGGATACAGCACAGGAGTAAGGTTAAGGGGCAGGGCTTCACAGAAAAAAGTGCTTGTTTGATGGTACAATATCATGACTTGTCCTTCAAAGGCCTTACTTATTTATGTTCTTCTTCCTCATCTGCCTTTTTTGTAAACCCCAACAGATTCAGTATATTGACGACGCTCAGGCATTCAACATAATGTAAAGGGAACATGAGGTAGTGGCTAGAGTGCTAAGCTTGGAGTCAGGAAGACTTGGGAGTCAAATCCCAACTCCATTTCATATCCTGTATGAGGACAGATGGGTTACTAAGACTCAGTTTTCTCATTTGTAAGATGGGAGGGGTAAGCAGTTCTCAAAAGAAGAAACACAAATTATTAACAACCATTGAAAAGAATACTCATAGTCAATAATGGTAAGAGACATGAAAATAAAAACAACTTTCCCTGAGGTTATTTTGTCATATAATTTCCTTTGTTTATGGAGTCATTCGTTTCTATTTGATCCCATCAAATTTCTCCTGATTTTGTTGTTTATTCAATGTTTTATACTTCTTGTCCCAAGCTGTCAATACCCTTTCCAGTACTTTGTTCCATATCTCTCATTTCTTTACTATTTTTCTAGGACATTTCTCCTTAATAAAATAATATTTTAACTTTTAAAAAGCTATTGTCTTTCAAGAATTCTAGTTGAGGCGGAGCCAAGATGGCGGAGTAGAAAGACGCACATACACATAGCTCTGAACCCACAACCCATAGAATGGCTACAGGGAAGTAACTCATGGCGAATTCCGCACCCAGAGGCCACGGAACATAGGAGCGAGGGAGATTTCTGTTCCAGAGAGACCTGCAAACCTCTCGCGGGGGGTCCTTCGTGCCGCGGACTGGGCGCCGGGACTGGGAGCTGAGTGCAGCCCTGCCCCGGCTGCGGCACCAAGAGGAAAAGATCCGAGCAGGCTTCACAGACAGGATCTCCAGCGGCCACGCGGGTCCCTCCACCCACAGAGGGATCTGCAAACCTCTCGCAAAAGGTCCGTCGCGCTGCAGACACAAAGCCCAGCCCAGACCTGCTGCGGCCACGGCTGCAGCACTGAGAGAAACAGATCCGAGCAGGCTTCAGGGACGGGATCTCCAGCGGCCGCACAAGTCCCTCCACCCACAGGTGACAGGGGTGGGTGAGAGAGTCTCTTTGGCGGGTCGAGAGGGGAGTGGGGTGCCCCCATAATTCAGGCCCCCCCCGGGAGGTAGAAGCTGGGAGGCGGCTGCGGACAGGGGCTCCCCAAGCGGACGGGAGCTTGAATCCATTGCGGAAGGTCTGCGCATAAACCCCCTGAGGGAACTGAGCCTGAGAGATGGCCCTGCCCCGATCTCAGCACCAGATCATAATCTCATACTGAATAGCAGCCCTGCCCCCGCCAAAAGCCCTGAGGCTGGAAGCAGCATTTGAATCTCAGACCACAAACACGGGCTGGGAGGATCAGGAGGTGAGGTGGGTGTGAGGAAAATATTCAGAGGTCAAGTCACTGGCTGGGAAAATGCCCAGAAAAGGGAAAAGAAATAAGACTATAGAAGGTTACTTTCTTGGCGAACAGGCATTTCCTCCCTTCCTTTCTGATGAGGAAGAACAATGCTTACCATCAGGCAAAGACACAGAAATCAAGGCTTCTGTGTCCCAGCCCACCCAATGGGCTCAGGCCATGGAAGAGCTCAAAAAGAATTTTGAAAATCAAGTTAGAGAGGTGGAGGAAAAGCTGGGAAGAGAAATGAGAGACATGAAGTCAAAGCATGAACAGCAGATCAGCTCCCTGCTAAGGGAGACCCAAAAAAATGTTGAAGAAATTAACACCTTGAAAACTAGCCTAACTCAATTGGCAAAAGAGGTTCAAAAAGCCAATGAGGAGAAGAATGCTTTCAAAAGCAGAATTAGCCAAATGGAAAAGGAGATTCAAAAGCTCACTGAAGAAAATAGTTCTTTCAAAATTAGAATGGCACAGATGGAGGCTAATGACTTTATGCAAAACCAAGAAATCACAGAACAAAGAGAGAAGAATGGAAAAATGGAAGATAATGTGAAATATCTCATTGGAAAAACAACAGACCTGGAAAATAGATCCAGGAGAGACAATTTAAAAATTATGGGACTACCTGAAAGCCATGATCAAAAGAAGAGCCTAGACATCATCTTTCATGAAATTATCAAGGAAAACTGCCCTGAGATTCTAGAACCAGAGGGCAAAATAAATATTCAAGGAATCCACAGAACACCGCCTGAAAGAGATCCAAAAAGAGAAACTCCTAGGAACATTGTGGCCAAATTCCAGAGTTCCCAGGTCAAGGAGAAAATACTGCAGGCAGCTAGAAAGAAACAATTCAAGTATTGTGGAAATACAATCAGGATAACACAAGATCTAGCAGCCTCTACATTAAGGGATCGAAGGGCATGGAATAGGATATTCCAGAAGTCAAAGGAACTAGGACTAAAACCAAGAATCACCTACCCAGCAAAACTGACTATAATACTTCAGGGGAAAAAATGGTCTTTCAATGAAATAGAGGATTTTCAAGTACTCTTGATGAAAAGACCAGAGCTGAAAAGAAAATTTGACTTTCAAACACAAGAATGAAGAGAACCATGAAAAGGTGAACAGCAAAGTGAGGTCATAAGGGACTTACTAAAGCTGAACTGTTTACATTCCTACATGGAAAGACAATATTTGTAACTCTTGAAACATTTCAGTATCTGGGTACTGGGTGGGATTACACATGCACACACGCTCACATACACAGAGACAGAGTGCACAGAGTGAATTGAATAGGATGGGATCATATCTTTAAAACAAAATGAAATCAAGCAGTGAGAGAGAAATATATTGGGAAGAGAAAGGGAGAAATTGAATGGGGCAAATTATCTCTCATAAAAGAGGCAATCAAAAGACTCATTAGTGGAGGGATAAAGAGGGGAGGTGAGAGAAAAACATGAAGTCTACTCTCATCACATTCCACTAAAGAAAAGAATAAAGTGCACACTCATTTTGGTAGGAAAACCTATCTCACAATACAGGAAAGTAGGGGATAAGGGGACAAGCAGGGTGGGGGGGATGATAGAAGGGAGGGCATGAGGAGGAGAGTGCAATTCGAGGTCGACACTCATGGGGAGGGATAGGATCAAAAGAGAATAGAAGTAATGGGGGACAGGATAGGTTGGAGGGAAATATAGTTAGTCCTATACAGCACAACTATTATGGAAGTCATTTGCAAAACTACACAGATTTGGCCTATATTGAATTGCTTGCCTTCCAAAGGGAAGGGGTGGAGAGGGAGGGAGGTAAAGAAGGTGGAACTCAAAGTGTTAGGATCAACTGTCGAGTAATGTTCTTGCCACTAGGAAATAAGAAAAACAGGCAAAGGGGTATAGAAAGCTATCTGCCCCTACAGGACAAAAGAGAAGATGGAGACAAGGGCAGAGAGGGATGATAGAAGAGAGAGCAGATTGGTCATAGGGGCAATTAGAATGCTTGGTGTTTGGGGGGGAGGGGATAAAAGGGGAGAAAATTTGTAACCCAAAATTTTGTGAAAATGAATGTTAAAAGTTAAATAAATAAATTTAATAAAAAAAAAAATATAAAAAAAAAAAAAAAAAGAATTCTAGTTGAATTTGTGCTCATTCTATATTTTCCTTTGAGGCTTTGCTTGTGTATGTTTTAGAGTCATTTTCCTCTGCTGGATTTGTGTTTTGAACGTCCCTGTCACCACAGGAGTTTTTGTGTTTGCTCATTCTTCTAGCCTGACTTTATATATTGACTACATATCATCTTCTGACTTTAGCCTTTATCTTAGAACCAGGCACTTCTATAGTGAACATGATGGCTGGTTCTTTTGTTACTTTCTTGGGGGTATTGAATAATTATGTTATTCCAGCTTTGTAAGGATAGCTCAGGCTGGAGACCTATGAGTTATAAAGCTCCCCAAGAAGTCTGATCCAAGAAAAAGTTTGATTTCTGTAACCCTAGCCTGAGCTCTTCAAATTTGTGACCTGAGTATGGATCTCAGCAATATTATACTATGGCTGGATTTTGCCCCTGTCAATCAGCTGGAAAGTTTTATTGGTTCAGTTCTGTCCACATACTGTAGCTTTCTTCTAGTCTGGGATTCCTTCCCTGATTATTGTCAGCCTGGGCTTAAAGTTGGAGCTGAAACCTTTTATGCTCCTAGGTCTGAATCATAGAGCTGCTATTTGCTTCTGAACTTTCTCCTTGCTCTGGATATAAGCTAAGACCTGTGGCTGTTCCTCAACCCACAATGCCTGCCTAGGTGCAAGGCTTCACCTTAATTTTTTCTAGATCTGTCACTTGGAACTGGGTAGTGAATGACAAAGTTGCCAACTGGCATCTGTTCCTTTACTCTGTGATGCTTTGTTATCAGTTTGGGACTTCATCTTTCCCAACACAGTCCCTGGTCACAGGAATGCTCTCTGCACTGCCTTCCTGGTTAGACCCCATCACCAGTGCATGAAGATTTCTGTCTGTCATCCTATGCCCAAACAGCCTAGAAAAATAACTGGCTGTAACTTTTTTCCTTGGATTTCCTGGTAAGGATTCAGCCCAGTGAATTTTCCTAGATCGGCTTACAAGAATTTTGTGGGCATATCAACCATCCTTGCTACTCTACCATCTTTGTGGTACATGGATTGCTAGAATATCACTAAGTTGTAATAAAGGAGGAATGTGACGAATGTAGAGAAAAAGGGAAAGATGTATGTAATCTAATGCAGATTGAAGTAAGCAGAACCAAGAAAAAAATATATGACTACAACAATGTAAATGAAAAGAATAGCCACAAAGCAATCCAAAAGGAATACTGAAAAATTACAGAGAAGAAATTTAGCCCCAAAGAAGAAAAATGATGAGATAGATATTATAAAATACTATACTTCTCTCCTTTGCAGAGATGTGACTTCTACAACTGTGGTACATTACATACATTTTCAGATTTTTAAAATAATATATAGGAGTTTTGCTAATAGATTACTTTTATCACAGAGAAACTGCAGCCAAGAGGAACTAAAAAAAAAGAGATTAATAAGGAAGAAAGGAATTCCAAGACTTGTAGTACTAGAGGTGGTGAATGAGCTTTGTTAAATATGTATGCTAGCTACACATAAGAGGGCGGGAGATCCTCAGGGTTCCTGGGTAAAAGAGAAACAGTTACTATTTAGTATTTATATTCACTCTTGCTAGGTGTGTGGGGACCTATTGTCCAACCTATGAGCTCCAGACTGAATTGGGTTTAAGGCTTGGTCTTTGAGCAAGAAATGTAGCCAGTATACACAAAGGAAAAAGGCACCTTTTGGCCACAGAAGTGTATTTTCCCCTGAGTAGAGCACCCCAGGCAAGAACACAGAGGAGAGGATGGGAGGTAAGGGGAAAGGAGGGGAGAAGAGGAGAGGGGAGGAGCTGCTACTCACTCACAAGTTATGGCCTTCTTTCTCCAAGAGGACCATGACATCAACATGATGACATTTTTCTTCCTTTGGGTTTACTGGCTAGATGTCTTGCTTGAAGACCAATCCTTAAGTCCAATTCACTCTGTAGCCCACAGATTGGACAACAGGTGCCTGCCCCATAGCACAGTGAATGTAAATACTAAATAGTAACTGTTTTTCTTTTACTCAGGAACTCTGAGGGTCTTCCCCTCCCAGTCTGATTTTTTTTTTTTAATTAAAAGGGCTATCCCTTGAGTAACTACTTAAAGAAGCCTATTCATTGAATGAGTACCTAAATGACCAGGGTCTCACATTGCATCCTGGATGGTCTTCAGTCCTCCTGATGAATATCTGGCAGCTGGATCCAGATGACTCTGGAGGAGAAAGTGAGGCTGGTGACCTTGCACAGCCCTCCCTCACTCAAATCAAAGTCGTCATTGTCTTTGAGAATGAAGGCAAACACAACAACATCCGATGCTACACATGTGCTTTACTACCATGGTACTCTAAATTTGAGAATACTCACATCCCATAGGTTCAATGTGAATTTATAAGGTTGTGCACCCTTGGTTTATTGTGGTTTATCCTATTTCTTAATATGTCATCTTAGTAACTGTCTTTGTTAAGAGCCAATTGAGTCTAATGGCTGATTGTTCATGGGAAGCACACCAGTATGGACTCCTGAGTCAGAGATCTCCTACCTCTATGATGTTAGAAGAATGATCCCTAGAACCCCGAAGGAGCAGACATCTACTCAACTCAAAGGCAAATAAGAGTTTAGAGGTTAGCAAATGAAATAACACATATGAAGTGTTTTGGGAACTCTAAGGTACAATATGAACATTAGATATCTTACTATCAGTTATTATTGCTAGTCCAAAGAGCATGTTACATATGTAAAGTATTTTACACACATTAAATATATGAATATATGCCATCCATTAGTATTAATGAATAGTTTTGCATGCAGCCAATAGCTAATCAATTATGCAACTTGTAATTTACTCTGACCATTCTCCTTTCTAGCCACCATAGTTATGCTGTCTTTTGGCAATTTGATCTTTCATTCAAGTGTTAGGATCAAGAACATACAATGTTCAAAACCCAGCCCAAGCTCCACTTAATGGCTACGCTTTGGGCATAGCTTAGCATGAACGTCAATGGTAACTGTTTGTCTTCAGAACAACAACCCTGAGGGTCTTCCCCTCTCAGCTTGATATTTTTCTTTTTTTCTAATTGAAGGGACCATTCCTTGACTTCTTTAAGGGGCCTTTTCACTGAATGGGCATTGAACTGATATCTTCCTTGACACAAGGTCATTAGTTTCTCCACTATGGCACCTAGCTGAAAAAAAATAAAAATACAAGAAAAAAACCACACAAACTGATGACAGATGGGGATAGTATCAAAATAGTAGGATATAAGTGCTGGATAAATTCAACAGAAAAAAAGGAACAAAAATACAAAATTGAATGAATTGTTCGATAAATCAGATCTGATTGACCCAAGGTGATATCTGAATGAGACAATTGAGGAATGCACACATTCTCATTATTTTAATTTAGTATTTTATTTTTCCCCAGTTACATGTAAAAACAAATTTTAAGATTTGTTTTTAAAACTTTGAGTTCCAAATTCTCTTCCCTCCTCCCTCCCCCCACCTTGAGACAGTAAGGAATTCAATATAGGTTGTACATGTGTGGTCATGCAAAACATTTCCATAATAGTCATATTGTGAAAGAAAACATAGACAAAAAACTCAAGTAAAATAAAGTTTTTTAAGAAGTATGCTTCAATTTGTATTCCGATAGCATCAGTTCTTTCTCTGGGGATGGATAGCATTTTACACCATAAGTCATTCCGAGTTGTCTTGGATCATTGCATTTCTAAGAATAGCAAAGTTTTTCACAGCTGATCATCTTACAATATTGCTGTTACTTTAAACATAGTAAATTTCACTTTGCATCAGCCATGCAAGTCTTTCCAATTTTTTTATGAGAGCATTCTTCTCATAGTTTCTTATAGTACCATCGTATTCCATCATAAACACATTCCACAATTTTTTCAGACATCCTCTAAATTTCTAATTCTTTGTCCTCAGAAAAGAGCTATTATAAATATTTTTTAACATATAGGTCCTTTTCCTTTTGGCTTTTCTCTCTTTTGGGATATAGACCTAGTAGTGGTACTGCTAGGCTAAAGGGTATGCATATCCCTTTGGGCATAGTTCCAAATTGCTGTACAGAATGGTTAGGTCAGTTCACAACTTCACCAACAGTGCATTAATATCTCATTTTTTTCCACATCCCCTTTAACATTTGTCATTTACCTGTTCTGTTTTATTAGCCAATGTAATGAGTAACACTTCAGAATTGTTTTAATTCGCATTTCTATGATTAATAGTGAGTTAAAATATTTTTCACATGGCTATAGATAGCTTTGATTACTTGATCTGAAAACTGATCATATCTTTAGGTCAGTTATTAATTGGGGAATGGCCTTTATTTTGTAAATTTGGCTCAATTCTCTGTATGTTGAAAAACAAGGCCTTTTTCTAGAAACTTGCTTCAACAAGAAACTTGCTAACTCTATTTTGCTTCATCCTATCTCCTCCTTACCCCTTGATTTTATTCTCTCTTTTCTTTCACACTCTCCCTACTCAAAAGTGTTTTGCTTCTGACTACCCCCTCCCCAAATCTTCCCTCCTTTCTATCACTCCCTGTTTTCTTATCCTCTTCCCCTCCTACTTTCCTGTAGGGTAAAATAGATTTCTATTCTCAGTTGAGTGTGTGTTATTCCCTCTTTGAGCCAATTCTGTGACAGCAAGATTCACTCATTCCTTCTCATTTCCCCCCTCTTCCCCTCCACTATAAAAGCTTTTTCTTACCTCTTTTATGTGAAATAATTTACCCCATTCTACCTCTCCCTTTCTCCTTCTCCCAGTACAATCCTCTCTCACCCCTTAATTTTATTTTTTCAATATCATTCCTTCATATTCAACTTACCTCTGTGCCCTCTGCCTATATGTATGTATATATATATGTATATATATATATACTCTTTATAACTACCCTAATAATGAAAAATGTCTTATGATTTATAAATGTTATTTTCCCATGTAGCAATGTAAACAGTTTAACCTTTCCCTTATGATTTCCCTTTCCAGTTTACCTTTTCATACTTCTCTTGAGTCTTGTATTTGAAAGTCAAACTTTCTATTCAGCTCTGGCTTTTTCAAGAATGCTTGAAAGTCATCTATCTCATTGAACATCCATTTTTTTCCCCTGAAAGATTATACTCAATTTTGTTGGGTAGGTCTTTCTTGGTTGTAATCCCAGATCTTTTGCCCTCCAGAATATTATATTCCAAGTCTTCCAACCTTTTAAGATAGAAGGTGCTAAGTCCTGTATTATTCTGACTGTGGCTCCATAGTACTTGAATTGTTTCTTTCTGGCTGCTTGCAATATTTTCTCCTTGACCCCTAGGAACTCTGGGATTTGGCTACAATATTCATAGAAGCTTTCCTTTTGAGATCTCTCTGAGGAGGTAATTGATGGATTCTTTCAATTTCTATTTTACCCTATAGTTCTAGAATATTAGGGCCGTTTTCCTTGATAATTTCCTGAAAGATGACACATACACACATATACCTATCATATATATGGTTGCATATATATGTATAATGTATATATATATATACATGCACAATATACCTATATACACTGTGTATATGTGTTTACATATATATATGTGTGTGCGTGTGTGTGTATGTATCTTCATCTATCTCTCTATCTATCCATCTACATTTAGTTGGAGAACAGAATATGAGGGGAGGACATAATCTGTTATAAAATATTTGAAAAACTAGCTTGTATAGTTATCATACGTATATATGGACACATATACCTGTGTATGCATGTACAGTAAAACAGATACATATTGTATATGTGTATGCATAAATATATATAGATATATGCACACACAAATATAGATATATTTGTATATGATATGCACATACCCATATACATATTTACACATATGCATGCATGCATGCACATGTATATGCATGTGTTTAATAAAGCATTTGGTTTCCAGACCTTTCAGCATCTTATTCCCTCCCGTTCTGTTCCTTCTCTAGTTTTTCAGTAACCACCTCAAACTATAGGACTTAGAGAAGAACACAATACAACCTGCATAGTCTGGTCAGTGGTGCTAAACTCCCTTCAATCTTGTCACATACTTATATAAATTCTGCCCAGATTTACATTTGCTCCTTTAGCAGTGACATCACAGCTATTTGCCTCGGTCTCTTTATCTATTAAATGAGATAAGAGCATCTGACACCCAGAGTTATTGTGAGGAGCAAAGGAGATAGTAATTATGAAGCACTTACCACAGTAATTATAAATTATCATCATCAGCAGCATCATCATCAGCATCAGCATCATCCTCATCATCATCATCCTCATCATTATTAGCTGCTATTCAGCTTGTGGACATTTAAAACTCTGGTTCTTTTAAAAATTCATTGCTGTAACCCAGACTCCCACATCCTGTGCTTTCATAATACATATTTTAAATTTAAATAGGAACCTTTTTTTCTTGAAAAAAAAATGCAACTGCATTAGTGTGGGTGCTCCCTCAGCTAAGAGAACTGCCACCTCCCACATCATAGTAGTCAGCCTTCCTCAGTAACTATGGCCAAAAAATAAAATAAAATAAAATAATCTGGTAGCAAACCTCACTGTCATTTACATTTACATCGCCATTAAATTTTGTCTCAAAACATTTGCTCAGAAATGGATATGGGTGAATCCTCACCCACTCGGAAATGAGTGGTTAAGCATTCTGAGTTGTCAAGTCCTGTCAAGAAGTCTTTATTAAGTATATACTATGTACTAAGCATTGTGCTAACCATTGGGGTTACATATACAAGCAAAAAGAAATAGTCCCTGCACTCAAAGAACTTAGATTTAGGAGGGGAAGATATTGAATCAAAGTAGGTTGGAAAACAAGAGAGGGACATTGGTATGTATAGGAGAGCATAGTGGTGAAATTTAGATAATAAAGGATGGCTGGCAAAGTCATTACTCCAAATACAATGTCTGGGAGGAACTCACTAATGAGAGAAGGGTGCTGTGAGAGCGGAAGGAGAAGGATGTTGAGGTATGATGGTGAAGCCCAGAGACTGAAGATGTTTGGTCTAGGCTCTTCCTCAAAAGGGAGGTTTTTAAGCTTAAATAAGTCATCATCGGACAGTAGATGTACAGTTCATCATTGGGGCTGTACGTAAAAATAATTCCAGCTTTGTAGAAACTGTCAAAGTTTGCACTCTATTAGCACATTCTTTTAAGACAAGATCAACTCCACAATTTGACATTAGAGTAGAATTCAGTGGAAGAATGTGCTTTATACATGTCAATCACTATTATTATTATTAATATAAAGTATTTCATGTTCTGTCCATATAGGTTATGTGTATGTCTACATGAATTGTCTAACTGTGACTTATAGGGAGGTTTTGATTGATATCTTGAGATTCTTGTGCACATCTCTCCCAGGGATTCTTTGATTCCTAGATGGAGAGGAGCCAAAGAAGGAGCCATTGTCAGAGAAGAGTACTGGCCTAGAATTATGTCCATCTGACCCTTGTTCCCAACACCCATATGTTGCTGACCTAGAAAACTGATTTTCTTAGGTTCAACCACTTCACTGGCTATTTTCCCTTAAAGCAGAAAGGGTACCCCATGATTTTCCAAAGACTTGATCCCTTCCTAGTTACACAAAAGACCAATAAAAATAATGAATAACACATTTATCTAAGCATAGAGCAAACTGAAATCAGCTAAATTTTATAAATCATAACATACCCCAAAATACACAAAGTTAATGAATTCTACAGCTGTAAGTAAGATAACAGCTTAAACGAGAGAGAGAGCCTACTCTCACCCAAAAGAGAATGTTTTCTGAAGTCTCTGGAAAGAAAAGCTGGAAAATCAGGGAAATGAAGAGCCAAATTTCTCCTATATTCCTGCCTTCCAAAGTCTATTTTCTCTTTCTAAAGGTCTCTTCTTGAAGAAAGTCTGGAACTACCTGTGTTCCCTTTCTCAAAGCAGGAAGGAAGAATTTCTCCCCTCTCCCCAAGTTCTTGTATTAATTCTGCTCCTCACATGATCATTCGGCACTGAGTCATCCCTCTCTTCTACCAATGAGGACAGTTTTATGCAAATGCTCCAATGCTGAATCTGGGTTATACTATTAATAGTACCTTGATACTTTGATGGATTTGTTATTTAATACGTGTGAATGTAACCATCTCCGCTGCAGAGCACAAAACTTTGTTGTTTTTTATTAACAGTGATTATTGTCTAGTTCCTTCCGGCAAATCATTTATAGAGGATGCACCAAGTGTATTTAGGCCAGTCTCCCCAGTTCTTGTAATATTTGAAAGATGTCAAGACATATAGGTAACTCTTACTACATAATCAGTATGTCTCTGTGTTTTGTTTTGTTGTTAAATTTTATTTTAACCTTGCAAACATTTGTAAAATTTCCCTCTTTGTGATACTTTGTCACAAAGTAAAACTAACAGTAGTGTGACCTCATCTGAAATTGCTTGCACCAGTCCACATTTATAATGCCCTTCCACCTCTCTATTAAAAAAAAGAAATTTCTTTTTCTACTTCTGACCTACTTCACCAGAAAAAAAGCTAATTTCTTATAATGAACATGAATAGTCGTGCAAAACCAATTTCTTCAATGTATGTACATATGTATGTATATACATACACACATATATCTCATTCTGTGCTCTAAATCCATCACCTAGGTAATGTTTCATTATTGGTCCTGTGGAAATCATGAATGGTCACAACTGTTATAGCTTTCAATGTTATTTGCTTTTACAATCTTCTTGCAATTATATAAGTTGTTCTACTGGTTCTGCTCCTGGTTATTGTATAAATTGTTCTCCTAAGTTTAATTCTTTATCAGTTTACAAGAGTCCTCATTTTTTTTTCATTTTAAAAATATCAATGTTATAATATTAATTGTTCTTCTGGTTGGATTTCCTCCATCCTGCATAAGTTTTTCTATTTTGTTTTTTAAAATCATCTACTCCCCATTTTTTATAGCCCAATAAAATTCCATCACAATCATATACCACAATTTATTCATCCATTCCTCCCTCATCAGGTATTCTCTTAGTTTCCAGTTCTTTACCACGATGGGAAGAGCAGCCATATTTAATTTTGATAGTTATTGTTCTACTTGCCGTGTCTTTCCAACCAACAAAAAGATCAAACTTTTGCTAGTGGAGGTAATTTCTTGGAGGTCTTCAGCCTCCTCATTGTGTCAATTCTTTTACATCGATCTTCTCTAAGAAGTGTCAATAATAAATGTGTCTTTACTTGTACACATGTCCCCATTTTTGGAGTCAATAGCTTCTTTAAACAAGTTATGTCAGAACTCATATCAATGACAGGCTTTGCTTTCTCATAAATTCTACAATCTTGGGGTATATTTTCTTCTAATTCGGTAATGTCTGATCTTTGTTCCAATCAGTAAATTATCTGATTGCACATCAATAGCCAATTCTTAAAGGGCAACATTTCAATAACTAGTTATCTTCCGTGGATGAGGATGATACTAATTTCATATTTTTGGCTATGTTGATATAGCATTTCTTAACTTGAAGCAACCTTAGTAGTCAACTAGCACTGACCTGTCCTTTTTCACATTTGGGGAAACAGAGGCCCAGGGAAGATAAGTGGCTTGCTCAAGGTCAAACAAGTGAGAGTGGGTGTCAAATTGAAATTTCAAACTAGCTCCCCAACCTCAAATCAATGTTGTTGGATTGTTTGATTTTTTTTTTAATTTCATATATGTTGCCTTCCACAGAACTTCTAAAAACCATTCTGTCTAAGCATTTTCTGTTCTCAATTCTCCCCTTACTCAAATTTCAGTTTAAAATCTCCCTTCCTAGGTTTGGTGAGTTGTCTGTCAAACATGTTTATATAATTACATGAATCAAAATAAATTTTATTGATGCCTTTTGTTTTTCATGTACCACAGTCATTTCCCAACATAGCAATCTGCCCCACCTCCCCACTGAATACTCCTTTGTAATAGAGAAAAACAGTTAAACAAAACCAGTTGACAAAAAATGACATCTGAAAGCAGAAGCAAAATTTTCTCTCCTCTAGTCTTCCATCTTTCCATGGAAAGGAGGAAAATGTATATTTTATGATTTATCCTCCAACATTGATCATTACAGTTAATCTCAAGCTATCTTTTACTGGTATTTTCAGTTTATGTTTTTGTAGTCATGGTATGTTCTGTTCTCTTGTTCTGCATCAGTTCATTCAGATCTTCCAACATTCCTCTGTATGTCTCATATTCATCATTTCCTATTAAATAATTTTCCATTACAGTAGAACTGGAAGCATCTACAAAATCAAACTCAAACCCCTCATTTTACTGCATTTTAAGGTAGTAAGATTTAAAGCTAGGATTCAAACTCAGATTGTCTGGTCCAGTGCTTTCTTTACCATATTATGCTATCTCCATGATGCCATAATCTGCTTAGTCATGCCCCAATAAATAATAACACATTTTATTTCTGTTTTGCTTGATTTTGATTAACAGAAAAAAAACCTGCCATATTTCAGTATATGTCCAATAGTAGAATCTCTAAAGAAAAGCACATGAACAGTCTAGTCACTTTACTTGCATATCCCAGATTGTTTTCTAGAATCATGAGATAATTTTCTAGATCCTCAAATTGTGTACCAGTGTATCTGTGTCCTCAAAGTTATCCAATTGACAATTCCTTTTATCCTCTTTACCAGGTTAACATGTTTGGGATGAAACCTCAGAATGGTTTTAATTTGTATTTCTCATTTAATCAATGATTTGGGGCATTTAATCATATGGTTCATAATAGCTTGAGTTATTTCTTTTGAAAAGCCATACACATATATCAATTACTTATATATTTTGGAACAACTCTTGGACATATAACGTATAAACAGTCTTAGAAGTTGGCATTAATTTCATGTGTATCCTGCATATCAGACTTTTATTAGAGATATTTAATGAGACAATTTTCCCTTTTGATGAATATCTCTTCTTATTCTGCCTATGTTGTTTTTTTCATGCAAAAATCTTGATTTAAATTTTGTGTCATCAAAAGTGTTTGAATCACAGGATTTCATAAATCAAACAAACTTCGGAGATTGAGTTCAACCCAGTGCCTCCATACCATATTCTGTTACATAGGCTCTAACAGTTTCACTCTGTCTAACACTCCTCAACTCTCTTGTGAAGAAAATACTAATGAAACATAGATTTCAGGTTTCTGAGTATTCTGTGAACCTTTGGGATCTCACCTCTTAATCATAAATACTATTTTCCAATATACTTTTTGAAATAATATCCCTGCCCCCTTTATATTGAAATTGTAGAATATCCAGGCCCTATAATTACTTCTTTTGGAGAATTTCATCAAATGCTTTATTGAATTTCTCTACTCCTTCATCCTTTGCAGCAGATGTTGGCACTTAAAGCTGCAATTATCTTCATGATGGTTTGTTTACTTATGCGTAATGTGAGGATTGCAAAGCAAGATGACCAAGTGTCCCAGAAAATGATCTTTTTTGTTGCCTTTGGGCACCTGATGGAACCAACTCTGCCAACTCTTTAATTGCCTCTCTAAGGACAACCTGGAAGCTCTCTTTCCATTTAGCTGCAACTTCTGTATGACTTCTGGTTTCATTCATTTTGAGGATGTCAGTTTGGTTGTGGTTCATTCCTTCTAGTAGAATATTGTCTTGTTGATCATTGTACAAAGACCTCATATTAAGCGTATCTATGATTCAATTAATATATGTAAAAGATCTAAAACACTGTGATTCTTAATGTTATTATACAGAATCTGAAGTTTTAGAATCTTTAGTTTCCTCCGTTTATTTTTCTGACACTCCACTATAAATGCAGAAACTCAGAACTGAGGACTATTTTGTATTCTTATGTTTATGATTTATATTATCTAAAAATTCTTTATTTGTTTTTATGTCTTCTGGGAATTATCGTTTCCATACTTCTAGATGTTGATCATATGGTCTATCCTAAAATTCTACTCAAAGTCGTTCCATCTTGATTTAACGTACAATAGCTTTGCTATGGTTACATATCAAAAACTCAGTCACCTCAAAGGCAGCAAACCATCAGATATTGTGGAGAACTAACAATATTAATTATTTTTCAAACCCACTCTTTTCAGTTATACAAGAATAAAAGTGCCAACACTTGTGAATCATATTGATATTAAGACAAAAACAACCACAAAACCCTTTTCTCCATCTGATTTCATTCTGATTCCATCACTTGGAAGACACAGAATCAGAGTTATTGGTGATCTTATATACACTAATTAAATAGCTAGCACCTTGTTGTCTATCTATCTATCTATCTATCTATCTATCTATCTATCTATCTATCTATCTATCTATCTATCATCTATCTATGTATCTATCTATCATCTATCTATCATCTATTTATGTATCTATCTATTTATCAATCATCTATCTATCTATGTATCTATCTATCTATGTATCTATCTGTCTATGTATCTATGTATCTATCTATGTATGTATCTATGTATCTATCTATCAATCATCTATCTATGTATCTATCTATGTATGTATCTATGTATCTATCTATCTATCTATCTATCTATCTATCTATCTATCTATCATCTATCTATGTATCTATCTATCATCTATCATCTATTTATGTATCTATCTATCTATTTATCAATCATCTATCTATCTATGTATCTATCTGTCTATGTATCTATGTATCTATCTATGTATGTATCTATGTATCTATCTATCAATCATCTATCTATGTATCTATCTGTCTATGTATCTATGTATCTATCTATGTATGTATCTATGTATCTATGTATCTATCTATCAATCATCTATCTATCTATGTATCTATCTGTCTATGTATCTATGTATCTATCTATGTATGTATCTATGTATCTATGTATCTATCTATCAATCATCTATCTATCTATGTATCTATCTGTCTATGTATCTATGTATCTATCTATGTATGTATCTATGTATCTATGTATCTATCTATCAATCATCTATCTATCTATCTATCTATCTGTCTATGTATCTATGTATCTATCTATGTATGTATCTATGTATCTATCTATCAATCATCTATCTATGTATCTATCTGTCTATGTATCTATGTATCTATCTATGTATGTATCTATGTATCTATGTATCTATCTATCAATCATCTATCTATCTATGTATCTATCTGTCTATGTATCTATGTATCTATCTATGTATGTATCTATGTATCTATGTATCTATCTATCAATCATCTATCTATCTATCTATCTATCTATCTATCTATCTATCTATCTATCTATCTATCTACCTTTCTGTCTATCTATCTATCTCTGTCATCTATATATCTATCTGTATGTCTATCTATCATCTATCTATCTAATTAATTTACTTTCTCTTGGTCAGATCTTGAATTGCTGAGTGTGCCAAGAATGACAGTGGAATGATGGTAAGGAATATGAAACTTTTAGTCACTGATGCTCCTCAACTTGTGGTTATATATAACTTATGACTATATGTGAAAAGGAAGATTGTGTGTGTAAATGTATATATATATCTATATATGTAAATATATACACACATATATTCACACTTGTGTTTATACACATATATATGTATGCATAGATTTTTGTTTTTCCTCTATTGCTTTCCCACAGCTTTCTTGTGTTTTCTAGTTGTTCAGATAAGCCCCAGTTGCCATTCCTATCATTTCTGATTTGCAGGCCATCATCCCCTACTAAGGTGTCATACTGTCACTCTTTGTTGTGCTAATGATTAGTTTCAACCATGAGGTTTAATTCATAAAGAATAATAAACCCACCTCAAAGTTACCTTGTTTTGCTGAGGGGTCCACATGTTTCTGTAGGTTTGGGGAAAGCACCCATACAACATGTCATCTTCAACTATTTAATTGCTAAATATATCACTCAGCTGGTAGAGTTCCATTCTTTTCCCATTTTTTTAATACTTCCCTCTACTTGGAATTTGAAATTTAATAGTGTTGAGAATGGATTTCAGGAGGTGCTGCCATCACCATTTTTTTGTTCCATTGTTTCAGCTGGTTTTCTTGGCAAAGATATTGTAGTGGTTTGCCATTTCCTTCTCCAGCTCATTTTACAGATGGAGAAACTGAGGCAAAAAGGGTTCAATGACTTGACCAGTGTCACACAGCCAATAATATCTGAGTCAGATGTAAACTCAGGGAAGGGAGTCTTCCTGACTTCAGGCCCAACACTCTATTAACTATACCACCTACAGGCCCATACTTCTTGAGCTACTGCATTTTACCTAATTTTTTAAAAAGTATTTACCTCAAACTGAGGTAGTTCTAGAATTAGTGTAATGATTAGGATGCCATTGTCCCCCTGTAATCTGAGAAAACAAATTAATGTCACTATAGAATCCCAGAGATTAAAGACTTAAAGATGACCGATTACAAAACCCCTAGTGCAAGAATCTTTTTTGTAAAATCCCTTTACTAGATAGTTCTCCAGGTTTTGGTAGAATATCTCCTTGTCAAAGGGGTCACTGTTTCATGTAAAACCCCTTCCCTAGGCTTTTTGTCTTGGAATTTTAATTCTTGAAAAGTCTTTGTCCTAATATTAGCTCACAAATCTGGCCCCTCTAACTTGAACCCTAAATACAAGTACAATTAAAAGTGCTTATTCTGCCCTTTTGATCAATCATTCTACTTTTTCTTCTACAGGAGAAAAATTCATTGCATATTTGAAAATAATTATATGTCTCCTTTGGTATTTTCTTCTGAAGCTTAACATCCCCATTTCCTTTAGCCTGGTAAACTTCCTGTAGCCACATTCTATTTAGTCCATACTCCCACTTAGAGTGTAGTGTTCAGAACTGAAAATAGTTTTCTAGGTATGGAAACAGTGCAGATTATTATCCTTCCCACCCATGATATGGTGGCTGGTTGCATTATATATGCAGTACTAAATTTATAAGTAGCTGCACCAACCTGTTGGCTAATGTTATGATTATTCTCAATTAGTGGTATATATTCCTGATACAACTAATACAGCTGGAAGCTGAAAAATTCAATAAATTAAAAGTATATTTCCAAAATAAAGATCCTTGACACTGTGAAAAATAAATTTGTAAATATTTAAGAGATATTTGTTTCCATTTTAATTTAGAAAAGTAAAGTCATTTAAACAATCATTGTGTTCCAAAGTACTAGAATTCACTTGAAGAGAGATATTTTAAAGTGCTTTGACTCATAATATTAATAAGATCAAAATGAATTAAAAATTACACTGTAGTAATGTTCTTTTGTTTTGGACCAGCCTTAAGCTGCTATTGACATAGGGAGCTCCCAGTGAAGAATTCCCAGTACTCATGCAGATCAGCACCTTCTCTGCCAGTTAATTTTAGAAAATTGCCTGAGGCCCTAAGATATTAAGTGTTTTGCTTGGTGTCACATTGTCAATCTGTGTCAGAGACAGAACTTGCGACTATAAAGCTAGCCCTCTAACCACAATGCTATACTGCCTTTTGTGGTTGTGAATATCTGGAAGTCAATGTAATTTTTCTACTGTTCAAAAATATTTTATGAGATTAAAAAAAACATTTCCATGTTTTAGTGATTATTAAGTTCCTCTCAAAGTAAACTTTAAAATTTCCATAATATTCCATCAACATTTAAACAACCTCATTGTTTTGAATGCTTTTTTCCTGTTGTCAAATGAACTTTCCTTCTTTCCTTCCCATTAAGGAAGACAATCCCGTAATCATGAAAGATTGAAAGATCACCTTTGAATCATTCAAACATTCAGCAATGATTAGGAGAATCCCCCAGAGTTCTGGGTTCTTACAGCACACTGAGTAAGCTCTCTGTCACGCTATATATTTTTCTGAACTAGAACGGAGAAGTAAGTATGGAGTCCCATGTTTGTTCCATGAATGGCTAGTAGTTAGAAGTGATTGGCATGTGTAGCAAACCCCACTGGAGCAATACTCTGTACAGGGGATTGATAGTTATATAAGCACACTACTATCACATCCAGACTGTACCCCTAGGCTATATGACTTTTAGACTTCACATTTTCAATATTTAGAAAGGTCTGTGCAGAAAAATTGCCATGCTTTTTCTAGTCATTCATTCAACAAGTATTTATTGATCAAGGTACTGTGCTAGGGGAAATAAGCATAGAAAACATTGTCCCTGCCCCCAAATAGCCTTTTCCCCAAAGTGTTTTTGCAGTAGTTCTATAAGAATTCCTTAAACCAAAACACTGGTCAAAAAGCTTAATTCATCAGAAAAGCACTGAACATTGGGAGAAAGTTGGTCCAAGGTTCTGGTCTCAGCTCTGTCTGTAATTTTGTAAGTCACTTAGTATTTCTGGTCCACAACTTTCTCATTTATTAAATTGGTCAGTTGAGCTGGAATATATCTCTGTGGTCTTCACCCTCTCTAGCATTTTATGATTCTAGGTAAACAATCTGAATTTGAAGTGGTATCTCACCCACTAAATTCCAAAGTGAATTAAGCTCTGATTCCTTTTTCTTAGGTCCAGGGCTGGCCCTAGCAACAGAGTCCCAAAGGTAGGCAAATATTTCCTTCAGGATTCCTCATGAGCCCAGAGCCCTTTCCTCTTCAGCAGCCTTTCTCTCTCTTCTTCTCTCACTCTAACCCAAATGTCTAATATTTGCCTATTATCTTTCCTCTGAAGATGAAATTCACTCAAACATTAGTCACGCAAAGTGTGATGACTTGTAAGAGCATTTCATCCTAAAATGGTAACTTTTTAAAAAAGTGTAACATTTAACCTAATCAATCAATAAATCAACAAGCATTTTTCTTTTTCCCCAAAAAATTTTATTTAAAAAATTAAAAGATATGTATTCTTTCCCACATCCCTCCATAAACAAACAAAAACATAAAATGGCCCACTTACAAGAAACATGCTAATCAATAAAGTAAATTCCTCCACTCATCATGTCCAAAAATATATCCCTCATTTTGCGTTTTGGAATCCATCATCTCTCTGTTAGTAGATGGTGAGTGTGCCACATATACAGTCCTATAGAGTTATGGATTATCATTTTTTCAGTGTTCTAAAGTCTTTCAATTTTGTATTTCCTTATAATGTCAGTATAGAAATTGTTCTTCTCATTATATTCATTTACTTTGGATCAGTTCATGGCTTTCTTAGTTTCCTCAGAAACTGTCCATTTTATCATTTCTTATGGCAAAACAATGTTCCATTACATTCATATACCCTTTTTAGCTCTGTTATTTGCTATAACAAAAAGAGCTGATATAAATATTTTATACCTATGGATCTTTTTTCTTCTTTCATCTTTGTGGGCTATAGGTCTAGAAGCGGTATTTCTGGGTCAAAGGTTATGCACAATATACTGACTTTGTCAGGTGTACTGGAGCCAAGTTGATTCTTCTCATAAGAGACAATTGTTAAAATTTGGGTATGTGCTTAGAAATCAACAAATGCTTCAAATTAGGGCTTGACTTATTGTTTCATTCATTGTATAGACTTATGAAAGTGATGGGAAAATATTAATAATACAGATTGAACTTCAAAGTGTCTTATCACACTTTTTAAAAATCTGGATAGTTGGCTGTTAATATTCACCAGCATATGTCTGTTTTGGAGGCATAGTTCCAAACTGCTTTCCAGAATGGCCAGGGTAATTCACAACCCACCAATAGAGCCATATTGTTCCTGCTTTCCCACATACCCTCCAATATTTAACTTTTACCTTCTTATATTTTTGCCAACTTTATAGGTGTGAAGTGGACTCTCAGACTAACAAAAATTTAAGTACAGACTATGTGCAAGTCATTATTGAATCTTAATAAGGTATATGCTTTAAAATGGGACCTCTTGAAAAAATAAAATTTAACCAGAATGTTAAGAACAGATATACACACACATACACACATATATTTATATATGTACATATGTGTGCATATACATACACACAAAAAAATACACACATATGTTTGTTTCAGGGGACGGAGAATTCTTTCTAATTCTCTTCAAACTACAAATCATGAGAGCAAGACTCTGGCAACTCTGACCATCATAATGGTAAAGTATTTATTAAACACCTACTCTTCAAGATTTTGTTCTAGACATTATAGAGAAATTCCATGGTTTGTTACACATTTTAGGGAAAATAAGTATGGGTAGAAGAATTGGTCAAACATTATAATCGGACTTTAATGCCTTCGTTAGATACTTCCTATATCCCCTTTCTCCAAAAACAAAAAAATCCCATAATTGTTAAAATTTACAATTCAATTTTGTACCCTTGGAGACATCACATAATTCAGCTGATATATCTAAACTAATGGTTTCCTACTCCAAGGAGAAATGGGATCCTGTCACGAAGGATATTTTTTTCTGAATAGAAGGGAGAATAGGTATTTACATTGTCTTAGTCAATGCACTACTGCAAAATTTCAAGGTTGTAACACCTGTAAGGTGAGTTAAATATCCAAGAAAAATATAAACATACATATATATGTATGTGCACATGTGTTTACACATGAATATACATGTATAGGATACACACACAGATGTGTGTATTTATATATATGTATATATATGGGTAAGTCTTAACTGGGGAAATATCTGTTTAAATATTTGTCTTCTTGGCTTTGGAAAATGATATTTTCTTGACTTTTCATTTTAAAGCTCTTTTAAAGAGGAAAGGAAAACAAGAACCATCATATAATTGAAAGATCAGAAAACTTTAAACACAGAGGTTGATTTTTATGATTCTAGAGGGAAAAATTTGAGAGTTGTATAAAATGAGAATCTGAATAGCTGTGATGTGTTGCATAGCTTTAAAAATAATTTACAGATGGATATTGCAAATCAGGGTATTAAGTTTCTACTTCTTTGTAAGGTAAATAGCTTCTTTGACTTCCAAATTGCAAGGACAACTTAGGGTCAAGATCAGGTGTCTGGCTGATGTGAAATAAACAAGACTGTCAAAATGGCAGAAGAATGGCATACACCTGCCCTGGATACTGACATCTCTACCTATTTCTGGAATCATTGGGACTCCAGGGAGTGCTCAAAGGGTCCAAAGGCTACTTAGTCAACCAGCCAGTTCTGGAGCTAGTTAATTCTGGAATTCATAATTCAATGCACATACAGCTGGTGTTTGAAGTCAGGAGATCTTTAAAATGTCTCTACCTGGAACTTCCAGTCCTGGTTTTTCTTAGGGATAAAGAAATGCTTCTTTTAAAACAGAAGGGAAAAATGAGGCCAAGGTTAAGTATCACAATGGGAGGGTAATGGAAAGAAAGGTTGAGAGAGAAAACAGCTAATCCTTAGACATGACTGAACTTTTCTCAGCTCTGTGTACATTCTCATCTATGCCCTGTGCATCCCTTCTCCTGAACCTGGCTGCTGCCTCTCCCCCTCCTCTTCTATCACAAGGAGTAAAGTGTCATTGAGACCCTCAATCATTTTTCTCCTCTGTCTCAATACAGTATAGTACTAGAGGAAGAAAAGCAGATGACTGTGTAATAATTACTCTAGAAAGATATTCAATAGCCTGGCTAAGGATGTCATAATTGTCTCTAATATTTTAAAGAACTGGGGTTTCAGGGACCACATCATCATCATCATCCTCTTGAAAATTCACATTTTGACCCACTCGAAGATTTGTCTCTGCCACACTACCAGCAGCCAACCTCAAAACCTGTCAATGCCAACCAGTATTTTCTAAATCAATGTTTAATTAATGAAGCACTATAGCAACAGGTTCTCACTCTCTTTTTTTAATTTGATCTCCATGGCATTGTAGCAACCTAAAGCTTCCACCAGCACACATTCCCACACTCTCCTTGTCAGAGAAAATGTATATTCATTTTAGAGTTGCAGAGGCAATTACAGGAACCACCAGTTGCCTACAGCAGCTAATCAAAGTGATAACCTGCAAGTTCTCAACTCCTCATGAGACAACATCATTGCCTCCAGCTGATGAATGCCAAACAGCGCAATGGGCCCCCAAAGTAATGCCACTGCCGCCTAAATGAAGTTTTAAACTCACCCATACTTTGATTTTTTTTTTTTAAAAAAAGCATTTTTAACACCACTTTAAAAAAGGACTGCAGAGAGAAAGAATTTCACAGAATGGGAAGACATCTGTTGCCTACTGTTTTTGTGAGGCCTTCTATTGCCAAGTTCCTGTGGATAGTGTATGGTCCACTCATATTTCTAGGACAGGCAGAAATCTTCCCAGTGAGCTCTTTAGAGTGTGAACATCCAAACTTCAATAGCCACATTATGAGGTAATAAATATAATACCAATGTGGGTCATTTCCGGAAATAGCCATCCTTCACCCAGCAAAACACTGCAGTCACCACAAGGAAATCAAATCAAGGGGAAAAACACATCTTGAGACAACAACCAAGAACTAAAATTATTTGTTGATTGAGTCAAGGTAGCAAATTGCTGAGATTCTCTCATGCTTTTTCTTTTGGGGAGGGTCCCCCATCTTCAGGGTGTTGTTATACTTTATTGACTCAAAAACATGAATGCTTTTGTTGCCACCGGTGCCTGTTTTCTTTCTACCACTTGCTATCCTGTTAGAGACACAAGTGATGCTTACTCTGTTTTTGTTTTATTAAATCACTATGGTCCAAAGGGCTTAATATAAGTTTGAAGAAAACAGTCTGTATCACTGGAAACTTGTTTTAAAGAAAAATGCTGAATTCAAGGCCAAAGCTGCGATAGGAGAGTGAGACTCGGTGAAGGTGGGGGGAGGTGGATAAAGTCTCAGTGAGGGAAAGCTCTGAAATGGGAAAAGTTGCCTATGGTAGCAATTCTCTCAAGATGTTCTGTACTAATTCTGCTATTGATTTAAGTTTTCTCTTTATAAAGTGTTTCTGGACAGGTTTTGACACCACAATTTAGTATATTCTGATTCAACTCTTATGTCAAAACATGCACTTCGATTGGATTGTTTGGTATGACATGATTCCAAGAAGATCTTGCGAACTATCTTCACTCTAAGATAGTTAAGAACTATCTTAACTTAACTCTAAGTTAACTATCTTAACTCTAAGAGTTGAAACAGCTTGTTCATTTGGTTAACTGTTCACTGAATCTGTGAATCTCAGAGGTGAGAAGGACATCAAGACCAATCCATTCTTGAACAAGAATGTTCTCTATGGTATGCCACTGACTAGGTAGCTTTTGCTTGAGGATTACTCATTGTTTTCCCGGGACCCATCTCTCCCAGTCCCTGAAATGTTTCCCCTCCTCCCTCCTGTTCCTTTGTATATGTAAGTCTAATTCATCTCTCTAAATCTAACATGAAAACCCTTTTGGTCCCAAAGGCACTAGCCCTGTGCCCTGTGATACCTCCTCCTTCTGAACTCAAGGAATTTATTGTCTGCAACCTTTTACTTGACATTTAGGAGATGTACTTCTTTCTATGTAACTGTCCCATTTACCAAGCTAGAGTAATACAGCTAAGTGGCCCAGTGGATAGAGTGCTCAGACTGGAATCAGGAAGACCTGAGTTCAAATCCAGCTTCAGACACTTACTACCTGACCCTGGACAAGTATAATGGTAATGAGAGTTAGATGTTTCCCACCCATTAATAGGCCTCAGGTGGAGCCTGAGTTTGGTTAGGGGAGGCTTATTTTGTAGGAAGGCTCACACTATTTGTTAATGGCTAATGAAACACTGGCTCATGAGGGTCTTGTCCTCTGGCTCTGAAAAGTGTATATGTACTCTGAAGTGAGGTTTTGCTTTGGAGGCTTGGAAGAAAGTTCATGTGCCAGATGAGACTCTGGGCAGCCATTAAGGAGCCCCCTGGCTTTGAAAACCCAGATGTTGGTGCTTCTTTCTCTGGTAACTATGTGTGTATGTAATGGTCAGACAGTTCTGTCTGTTGATCTGTGATGTATGGACTGCTTATAGTCAGACAGTTGGAAGCCCAGTCTGTTGGTCTTTATTTCTCTGCTTGTATTTTCCCTGTTGGTATGTAGTAGATTGTTGACCCCTCAAAAGTTGCTTTCCTTTTAGAAAAGCAGATCTAAGAACCTGTGCTAGCAGGCCATCCTGGATGTGTCAGGGTGCTTACTGATACAGCAAGTCACTTAATCCTGTTTGCCTTAGTTTCCTCATCTGTAAAAGGAACTAGAGAAGGAAATGGCAAACCATCCCGGTAACTTTGCCAAGAAAAACTCAAATGGGGTCATGAAGCATCAAACACAACTGAGTTACAGCAAGAGTACTACATCCTCACTCCTCTATCCCCTCCCCCCAGACTCCCTAGATCTCTTTAACCCTCAGCTATTAACCCCCACATGAAGCTTTTCCTGATCTTTGGTTTCTAATGCTTCCAAATACTGAAATTTCTTCATATTTACTTGGTATAGATTTTGTATTTACCCATATCTATATACCTATATGTATACATATCCTATCCCTCCCCCACCTCCTGAGAACAACCCACCCCTTAACTATAAGGTAAGTAATTTGAGAGCAGGGACTCTTTTGTTTTTGTCTTTGCATCCCAAGCAGTTAGCACAGTCCCCAACACATGCCAGACCCTTGATGTCTATCACCATTTATTAAGTATTCCACATTGTTGTTGGTGATGATGATGATAATGATGGTGGTCAGAGATTCTTAGGGTCATGTGGTACCTGAGCTGGAAGCCTCTCTATAACACCTTTAACATATAAGTGGTCCTCCAGCTTTTGCTTGGAGATCTTCAGTAACTGGGAAATTTGTACTTCCCAAGGCAAATCATTGTACTTTGGGGAAGTTCTAATTAGGAAAATTTCTCTTTGTGTTATACCAAAATCTACCTCTTTGCACCTGTTAGTGCTCCTAACTCTGGTCTCTGGGGACAATCAGACCAAGATGAATTCAATTTTTTCAGTGTAAACCTGCAGATCTTAAATATATCTACTGTGTTCTTGCTAAATTATCTCTTCTTGAGGCAAAAATGACCTCATTTATTTCAATGAGTCATTATCAACATGTGGACTGGTTTGGACTACCCTCATCATCTTGGTTGATAGTATCACCAATTTAAAGTTGGAAGCAATCTTCTTCCAGGGGTGGGCAACCTGTGACCTCAAGGCCACATGTGGTCTTCTAGGTCCTTGAGTGTGGCCTTTTGACCAAGTTCAAATTTTACAGAAGGAATTCTTTTATTAAGGAGATTTGTTCTGCAAGGTTGGATTAAGTCAAAGGGCTGTACCTGAGGACCTAGAGGTCCACATGTGGTCTCGAGGTCACAGGTACCCCACCCCTGTAATCTAGACCATCACACCAATGTGATATAAAATTTATAAAGTACTTAGCACAGTGCAAGGCACTGTGTAATATAATCTTATTCCATTGATCCATTCCATGTAATGCCCAAATACCTGAATTTGCAAATAAGTACAGGGGTGACACAGAGAGATTAATTGACCTATCCAGGGTCACATACCTAGTATGTATCTGGGACAGAATTTGAACTCAAGTTTTACACTAAGCCCAGCATTGTGTCTAGTGCTCTACCTAACTCCCTTTCTGGGTGGGCTCCAACTCATCAAAGTCATTTATAAAATCATTCCCATAAACAAAATACTCTGAAGATTTTCTGAATATGACCTCTTCTTTGTTCTGATGCTTCTCCTATTGATGTAGACCAGAACTGTACTATGTTGCTGCCACATTCCAATGCTAATTCACCTCGAGCTTAGAAGAACTAAGATGTGGTCTATTTGCAATTTTTGAGGGACCATATCTCCCCTAAATCCCATTTTGTGCTAATGAAATTATTTTGTTCTGTTTTGTTCTTAAACCCAATTGCATTTAGCTCTTTATACTCTCCTAGAAGAATTTTATCTGTTTAGGTTTTGCCATCATTCTGTGAAGATCTTTTTATAAACTTATTATGCTATCCAAGACATTAACCCTCCCTTTCCGATTTTTGGCTAGGTAAATTTGATAAGCATATCATCTATGCTTTCATCATAGTCATTAATTAAAATATCAAACAGAACAAGAACAAATACTAATCTTTAATTATATACTACCCTGCAGTTGTAGCATGGTAAAGTCAATAGAACACTGGATTTGGAATAGGGAAAACCTGGGTTCAGTACCTTTTTCAGATGCTTACTAGCTACGTGACACTGTGTTACTTAATCTCTCCATACTTCAGAGAGGTTAAATCTCTTAACCTTCTCTGTACTCCTCATCTGTGAAATTAAGGAGCTGGATTCAATGGCCTTCAAAGGTCTTTTCAAGTTCCCAATACAGGATCTTAAAATCCAAGGTTCGATTCTGTAATAACCACATTTAAGGCCCAACCATCCAATTATTCTGAATCCACCTAACTGTACTTTCATTCAATACTTTCTACCTTGTCTACCTTGTGTCATGAAATGCTTTATATCACATACCTTGCTAAAGTCCAGTTATACTGCAGTTATAATATTGTCACTGATAAGTCTATAAGAAAAGGAGATGAGATTCATCTGGCATTAACCTTGATTAACCCTTGCTGGCCTCTAGCAATACCCTTTCTAATTGTTCCTAAATTGTTCCCTTAATAATGAATTTTGACAGAACAAAAAGTCAAGATTGTTGGAAAATAGTGTAAAGAATTTGCCCTTTTCTTTTTGGAAAATCAGGACAAATATTTGCTCATATCTTCCATTCTCCATAAATTTTCAAAGATCATCATTATTAATTCAGCAACTGCAACTGCAAGTCCTTTCAGTATCCTGGGATAACCTTTATTTAGTTCTGATGACTTGAAATCATTCAAGAAGGTCTAAATGGTATCTTGCTACATCCTCAGTTATCTCATGCTTCAGTTTCCTGGGCATCATCTTCTATAGCCACCAATCAGAAAAACACTGTCTTTAGGAAATGAACGAGAAGCAAAATGAGAGTTAGATCATTCTATTTTCCTTTATAATCATCCTATCAACTTTGAGCATGGAATTCTATCTCTTTTGATTTTCTTGCTACCCTTACCAAACTGCCCCAAATACTATATTTGTCCTTATCCTTTATTTTGAGCTTCCACTCATGCTCTTATCTTATAGGCTCAATGGCTGCACTATAACAGCATTGGAAAGACAAGTAGTTTCTTTCTCCTCAAAGCATTCAGCTGTCTCCCCTTTAGGAAGAACCTCATATCTGTTTTTAAACTCTAATTGTACAGTGCCATTTCCCTTCCCTTCCTTCTCTGTATAACATGCTTCTATTATCTATCATCCTAACAAGGGTAAAGTCTTCCCTCCTTCATCTCAGAATCCTTTTTTTCTCTTTGGAATCATTGCTTCTATTTCCTTTAGGAAAACCTCCTTTAACCTCCCTAATGAAACAGAGACTAGAGAGGTCTTCTTCTCATCCTTTCACCTTCTCCGTCAGGAGGGAGATGAGCCTACACTTGGAACTCATATAACAGTCAGTCGACTGTGGCAAAAGTATGAATATCACACACTTAATGTAAGCCATGACAGTTTCCCTTACTATCTATAATGGCTGAAATTTTGAGTCTGATTTGATGAATAAATAAATGCAGTTATGAACTAGTGCCTATAAGCACTGTATTAAAATGAGCTGTCTATGTGTCTCTTGTGTTATTCTTTATTTTTCACAAGTGTGATGTCATTTCTAGGCACCCTCAGATGATATTTGAATAGCTGATACTAACTGTAGGCTTCACACAAACCAGATCTGTAGGCTTTAGATGACTATCTGAAATCAATAGCTGGAGAATCATGGTAATTAAATTATAGTACTTACATATAATTACACTTATGTTAAAAAATCTACTTTGAATCAAAGCTACTCTTGAATATAATAGACATAAATCTTAGGAAATTCTCTTTTCTTCACGGAGAGTTTTGGTCTTTAGGTTTAATGCTTAGAAAGTTGTTATTCTACAACACTCTCTCCTCAAAGAAATCATTTGATATTAACTTCAGTGCAGTTTAAATGTGTTATTTTCAGTGATCCTTATCTGTGAAACTCAATTTAAGTAAATTTGTTCAGCAGAGGTAAGTGGTACTTTCATGTTATCTGAAATTAATGCCCTTGACTATTTTGCTTGAGGTTTTAAATAAGTGGGAGGCAGATCCAACATGAGAAGGAGGTAAGATGGGCAGCTACCTAGAGCAAAATAAATGAGGTGGAGGTAAAATTTTACATGACTTTTTGCACAAATTACAAGCATTGTGTTTAATTAATTTCACTAAATAAAAACCATTAGGAAGACTCAAGCCTATTTTTAAAAGCTGTTGATGCTTTAAAAAAAAGTGGGAAAGGATAAAGCAACACCACTTCCTAAGGAAGGTTAGCTAAAATAAATCAATTGCTACAATAAGGAGAAAAAAAGAGCCTAGAAACTGACTTATTCAGCAAAAAACTTGTCCTCCCTACTATGGATATCAGTATCAAGAATAAAATTACTTAGTAGGAGATGAAAAGCAGTAGTATCAAAGGAAGGGGTAAAAACCAAGTTCATATAAAGTTTGGTTAGAGAAGAAGATTCAGCCCCAACATTTAAAGATAAAACTGGAAGGAGTACAATGAATTAGCAAAAAATGTAAAAAAGATGGGTAGCAATTTTTTAAAAAATATACAGTTTTCTCTTAATAACAACAAAATGACCACATTAGTGTTCTAGCATCACTGTCCTCAATGCATAGTACGAGGAAACAGAAATTGCACTAAAAAAATCAAAAGTAACAAAAAGAAACTAACTAGACCAGGTATACACAGAGGATGATAATGTCAACACAATTGCGATCCTATTGAAGTATAGAGTCTCAATATAGCTGAAAGAGGTGATTTAAAAATGTTTATCCAAAATTTTGGGCCTTTTTATTCCCCCAAAAGTGACCTAGACAATAGAAATTACAACCATCCCATGTGCTTACTTTTGCATCTCTCCAAAAGTTTTACTAAGACTTATGTACTTACTCATTGAAAACATCAAAATAGTTATAATTTCCTCATTGTCATTATTTATTATTATAATTTTGAACTTCAGGAATTTGTGATCTCTGAGATATCCTTGAAAGTTTTTGAGGGTGACTTTGTCCAAGGTGTGAGAAAGAAACAGGTAGGCTTTCCCAAGTGATAGTGTAAGGCAAACCATATCTTTACATTAACATAATTGACTGAGAAGTATAGGGATTCAAGATTTTACCATGTGTTCATTATAAAAAATAAGCAAAAGAAATCAACCGAATGGCTAGATCAAAATAAAAAAAAAACCTATCCTCCAACATGGGGCCTTGTGGGAATAAATAAAAGAATCAATAAATTTAATGATGAAAATAGACAACTTAAACATATAAATTTCTGATTACCTGTATTAAGTGAAGCATTAAACAGCAAGACGTAAATGCATCAAAGGTATTTGCCACCATCCTGGAGAACACCCAAGATGAAAGCTAATTTCTTTATAGCTATCAACATTCCCTAGATACTTTGCAGATATAATATTACATATCAGAGCCCAAAACGATGCAAAGACAACTAAATGATATCCATAAGCATTAAAAAGTTTCAGAAAACCATTCATATGTGATAAAACAAGTGGATAAAAAACAACAATTCTTTAGATTAATATTATACAGTGGGGTGGACAGATGCAGGGTTGTTAGTATATGTGTCTTTGCCAGACACCATAGAGAAACGAGGTGCTGGACGTAGAAAAATATAGGAAGAAAAGACTCAGCTAGGTTACTTTTGAGAAATTTACAATGCAATAATAAGCAGCCATAACTAAACTATTTTTTATTCCAATACTTTTTCAGTGATACTGTATGGTTGCAAAATATGAAATAACGCAGTACTTGATGTGCTTGGGTTGCATGTTATCCAAAGGGCAATGGAAAGGCTTATGGGGAGAGGTATAAGCTGCAACACATTAGCAAAGAAGAATTGTTCAGGGGAAACAATGTAACAAATGTTCTCAGAGAGATGAATGAGGAGGGAATAGAAGGGAGTAAATATTTGTATAACACCTACTATGTGCAAGGCAGTGGGCTAAGCACTTCATGAATACAATTATCTCATTTTATTCTCACAGCAATCCTGCTAGGTAAGTGCAGTTGTTATTCCCGATTTACAGTTGAGGAAGCTGAGGCAAACAGAGAGTAAGTGACTTGCCTGTGGTCACACATGGTGCGTGTCTGGGTCTTCATTTGAACTCAGGTCTCCCTTACTCCAGGTCCAGCATTCTGTGCACTCACCACACCACCTAGCTGCATCTCAAAAGCAGGTCGGATATGTCTCTTGACCATTAGGTATATATTTTGTGGAGGATTTAAAAACACATAAGGGCAAGAGTTTTGCTGGATGAGAAAGTGAGAATTGGTTATCTATATTATTAAAAATAGTTACATAGTAGAAATCACAGATACTAAACTTTGAAGAATAAAGAACCTCATCTCTTATACATAATATTGGTTCAACAAATGGTTCATTGTGAAGAATCTGGAATTTTTTTGTTATGAAGAATTTTTTTAAAAAAAATCAAACCTTTTACAGAGTTAAAAAATGATGGCAACAGATTTAATCCATATTTTCTCTTCAGTATTACCACCATATAGCTTCATTTATCCTTTCTCCTGTGATCTCTTCAGAATGCTGAAGTTAATGATAAGAACTGAGGCCTTGTCTAAATTTGAGCAACATGTCTGGTACTTATTCAAGAATATCTCTTAAGGCCAGTATAAATCAAGATTGGTATTCCAGTCGAACTGTGCTTTGCTTTGTTTTGCTTCTGAAATATTTAATATGTCAGACTTGAGTCTTCATAACCACTCCCCACCAAGTTCCAAGAAGATTCATGAAAAGCTATCTTGTTATTCTACATGCAGTCTCATCCTGCAAATAGTTATAAATAATTTTGGTCCAGACCACTGATTGCAGCAGTTCAATGAGCTCTGGAGGAGTAAATTCCCTTTACCAAGGAAGACTGGCAAATTGTTCTGTTACTGAGAGTATTAGAACATTGCCTAGGGCACTGAGATGTCAAGTGGCTTGCCTATAGTCACCCAGTCAATATGTATCAGTGACAAGACTTGAAGTTATATCATTCCAATCCCAAATTGATTTGCTATCTAACCATTCTGCTTCTCCTAAATTAATAGGTCAATAAATTTTAGTTTCTTATCAAATAAAGCCTAATAGAGTAGCCAAGAGAGAATGGTACCTGGAATCAGATGGAGGGAGTACTATCATTGCTACAAACCTGGGCTAGAAATTTGATTTTGCTGGATCTCAGTTCCTTCATCTATAAAATATTCAGACTGGCTGCCCAAAAGGTTTTTTGTGAGGGTGACACATCATCATTCAGGTTAAGTGCTTCAAAATTTAGCTAACTCATATTAAAGTAATTTTAGCTAAACTGCACTAAATTTTGACTGATTTCTTGTTTTGACATTGAAGAAACCTTGGGCCCTTGAAGACTCCAATTAAGTGCAAGCTCAACAGTCCTAGTATCTGCTAAAGATTCTGTGGTAACTACCCAGCAATATATTCCACATCCATTGTTTATGGACCAGGCTGGTAAACTCAGGTGGTTAATATTGAGGGATAATTTTTATTTTCAACCACATCAATTTGCAAAGACTAACTGATAAAAGATGGAGGGCTTGACTTCTGTATTTGTGGAGGGTTGACTTTGAAACCTATCTTTGTATATACTTCAGGAACCAAAATTTCTTTTTCACAAAATTATTTATTATCAATTTTCAACATTCACTTCCACAAAATTTTGAATTTCAAATTTTCTTACCATCTCCCCACCCTTTTACCCCAAGATAGCATGTGTTCTGATTACCCTTTCCTCCAATCTGCCCCCTCTTCTATCACACTCTCCTTATCCCCTTCCCTTCTATTTTCCTGTAAGGCAAGGTAGACTTCTACACCCCATTGTCTATATGTATTTCCTAGTTTCATCTAAAAACAGCTTTTAACATTCATTTTTAAAGCTTTGAGTTCCACATACTCTACCTTCCCTCTCCCCATCCACCCTCATGGAGAAGGCAAGCAAGTTAATATCAGTTATATATGTGTAGTCATGCAAAACACTGCCAAAACAATCATGTTGTGGAAGAATAACTATATTTCCCTCTAACCTGTTCCGCCCTCCATTTATTCTATTCTCTCCTTTGGCCTGTCCCTACACCAAAGTGTTTGCTTCTGATTACTCCTTCCCCCAGTCTATGTCCCTTCTACTATCCCTCCTCTTATCCCCTTCTCCCCTGCTTTCCTACAGGGTAAAATAAACTTCCATAACCAACTGAGTATGTATATTATTCCTTCCTGAAGCCAATGAAAGTAAGGCTCACTTATTCCCTCTCATCTTCACACTCTTCTTTTCCATTGTAAAAACTCTTCCTTGCATCTTTTTTGTGAGATGTTTTACTACATTCTACCTCTCCCTTTCTCTTGATCTTTGTGCATTTTTCTCAACACTTAATTTTCTTTTTAAGATAAAATTCCTTCATATTCAGCTCACCCTGTGTTCTCTCTCTCTCTCTCTCTCTCTCTCTCTCTCTCTCTCTCTCTCTCTCTCTCTCTCTCTCTCTCTCTATATATATATATATATATATATATATATATATATATACGTGTGTGTGTGTATACATACATATACATACACACACACACACACACACACACACACACATTCCCTCCAACTATCCTAATACTGAGAAAGGCTCATGAGTTACAAATATCATCATTCCATGTAGGAATGTAAGCAGTTCAACTTTAATAAGCCCATTATGGTTTCTCTTTCCTGTTTACCTTTTCATGCTTCTCTTGATTCTCATATTTGAAAGTCAAATTTTCTATTCAGCTCTGGTCTTTTCAACAAGAAATCTTGGAAATCTTCTGTTTGATTGGAGTTCCATTTTTCCCCCTGAAGTATGACATTCAGTTTTGTTGGATAGGTGATTCTTCATTTTAATCCTAGCTCCTTTGACCTCTAGAATATCATATTCCAAGACTTCCAGTCCCTTAGTGTAGAAACTGCTTGGACTTGTGTAATCCTGATTGTGTTTCCACAGTACTTAAATTGTTTCTTTCTGATGCTTGTAATATTTTCTCCTTGACCTGGGAACTCTGGAATTTGGCTACAATATTCCTAGGAGTTTTCCTTTGGGGATCTCTTTCAGGAAGTTATTGGTTGATTATTTCCATTTCTATTCTACCCTCTGGTTCTAGAATATCTGGGCAGTTTTCCTTGATAGTTTCTTGAAAGATGATGTCTAGGCTCTTTTGATTATGGCTTTCAGATAGTCTAATAACTTTTAAATCATTTCTCCTGGATCTATTGTCTAGGTCAAGTGTTTTTCCAATGATATATTTCACATTATCTTCTATTTTGTCATTCTTTTGGTTTTGTTTTATAATTTCTTGATTTCTCATAAAGTCATTAGCTCCATTTTGCTCCATTCTAATTTTTTAGGAATTATTATCTTCAGTAAGCTATTGGACCTCTTTTTCCATTTGGCCCATTCTACTTTTTAAGGCATTCTTCTCTTCATTGGCTTTTTTGGACCTCGTTTGCCATTTGGGTTAGTCAAATTTTAAATGTTATTTTCTTCAGCATTGGGGTGGGGGGGGGTTCCTTTAGCAAACTGTTGACTAGTTTTTTTCATGATTTTCTTGCATGACTATTATTTCTCTTCCCAATTTTTCCTCTACTTCTCTTACTTGATTTTCAAAATCAGTTTTGAGCCCTTTCATGGCCTGAGAACAATTCATATCTTTCTTAGAGGATATAGACACAGGAGGTTTGATTTCCTTGTCTTCTGGCAGTGTGTTTTGATCTTCTTTGTCACCAATGATGTAAGAAAATAACTCTTCACCAAGAAATTAAGAATCTATAATCTGTTTGTTCTTCCCCCATTTGCTCATTTCCCCAGCCAGTTTCTTGACTTTTGAGTTCTTTGTGAAGTGTAGGGCTCCAAAAGCAGCCTCTGCTTCAGCAGTGGCTGTTGCCATGGCTGGGGCTGTGGCCTTGGCTGAGGTTGGGGCCAGAACACACTCCCCTCTCATCCAGGTGATTGTTTCTACTGTTCCTACTAGTAATGACTACAAAATTTGCTTTGAATTACCCACTTATAAAAGAAAATGCCTTTGTTGATGTCTTTTTTTTACATTACTATAATTTCCCCAGTGTCTTTCTTCGTCCCTTTCCAAAAGATCCAAACCATATACAAATAGCATCCTTTAAAGACAAAAAAGGAAGAAAAGCAAGAGAGAGAAATTAGCATAGTTGATTAATACATTGAAAAAGCCTGAAAATAGATGTAATGCACTCTCCTTGTGGACCTTCCATATCTCTAAATGGGTGGGGTGGGAGTGTTTTCTCTTATTTCTTCTTTTGTTCTTTTTTTATTTGTTTTTGCACTTTTTGTAGTTGCCCTTTCTATTTATATTACTGTAGTCATAGTTTACATTTTCTTTGCTCTACTGACATCACTGCATCAGTTCTTATACATTTTTCTTGTTTCTCTATATTCTTCACTTTCTTCATTTCCTATTGAACCATAATAATCCATTACATTTGTGTGTGACAATGTGTTCAGCCATCTCCCAATTGATAGGAGTCTACTTTGTTTTCAGTTCTTTGCTATTACAAAGGTGATGCTACACATATTTTGATCCATATTAATTACATTTAACCATTCCACCACATTTTCTTCTAACAAAATCTCCCTCTTCTTTCCTTTGAGTCAATTGCAACATAAACATTTACCTGCAGCAAATACACGCTGAGGCTTGATTTATATAAATGGTCAATGAAATGATTCAGTGTGGTAAGACTGGATTACACTGGGTCAGTAACTTTTATCTTTAAGGCGTGGCACTGATATAAGTGGATACATTCACAATTCTGATTAGAAGAAAACAGAAAAAAAAATCAGGATCAATGGTTTATACTGCATGGCAAGGTAGTGCTGATCCATGCTGGTGGATAAAGTTAGCTGATTAATGAGACTTTCGATTCTAGCTACATTTGGAGGCTGCTTGTGAATCCCATTATGAATTTGGTCCAAACAGAAGTTCCCATGAAGAACTATGAAAGAAAGCACTAAAAAAAAGCATAATAAATTTCTTTCAAAATTTTAGGGCTATTGTCTGACTTTCTTAGACCCAAATTCATTTTCATGTCTGTATCAGCCTGTGTCATTATTACTATCAAAGGAGATTATATATATGTACATGTGCATATATATATATATATGCACATGTACATATATATACTCATATATATTTACGTATGTATATATGTATGTGTGTATAGCTTTATAAACCTTAAAATTCTATTTAAATGAAAGCTATTCCTATTTTTCTTCCTCCCAACAGGCCTATGCTTATACTACCTCACCATATGCTCATTTGCAGTAGCCAGCATGGGGTGTATATGGGAATAAATGGACCCATTTCATCATATGCATTTTTCAGACTTAGACTGATGTAATCAGAGATCCATCAAAGTATATAAACTGTCAAAGACCATGATTCTGAGTCATATGTTAATTTAACATTCATAAACCTTTTATTGAGCACCTACTATAATAATGACTCACATTTCACAGAGAATGACAGAATCTCAGTGTCATAAGGTACTTCAGTGTCTGTCCACTCTAGAGGTGCCAAACACATGGCCCATCAATTACATGTACTCTAAAACTCCTGAGTGTGGTCTGATGACACTTTCAAATGTGTTAGATTAAAATCTAATTGGGAAATATTTAACAAAATAAATAAAGATATGATAAAACATAGATAATGTCAATTTGTTGTTTTCTAAGTCAATAAATTATATCCAGGGATATTCATATACAGTTTAGTGGCCCCCATTTCTATTTGCATTTACTGATCTAGTCCAACCAATACCTGAACATAAATTCCCTATACAACATTCCCAATAGGTCACTATTCTGCCTTTACTTTAAGACTCCAATCAGAAGAAAGGCTTTATTTCCCAAGGAAATCTATTTTGGAATCTGGAGAGCTCCAAATTTACTTTCTTTCATTTTGACACGTTTTTCTTAGTTTACCCTCTATGTACAAAATAAGTTATTAAATAAAATCTCACTTCCTCATGAGAGTCCTCAGAATTTTTGAACACAGGTATCATATCTCCTTTCAGTCTTCTCTTTTTCATGTAGATATTACCCCTGATCCTTCAACTGTTCTACAAATGGCATGATCTCAGGGCCCTTCACCATTCTGTCAGTTTTCTAATTTATCAACATCATCTCTAAAATATGGTACTAGGAATTGGGCACAATTCTCCAGATGCTGTCTGAGCAGAGTACAGTGAGAATATCTCCTTCTTATTCCTGGAAGCTGTACCTCTCAAACTGGCTCAAGATTGAGCCATACAGAGATGATGACTGACCCAGGAAGTAGATAAATCAATACATAGACATTTTTTCAAAAAAAGAAGAGAGGCCCAATTAGAATCTTGAGAGATATATACGGACAACAATATGATAATAATTGCTGAAGACTGTGGCAAATAAGTGGTGGAGTGTTTAGAGCACTGGACTTAGAATCAGGAAAATTCATCTCCATGAGTTCAAATCTGGCCTCAGACCCTGAGCAAGTCACTTAAATCTATTTGCCTCAGTTTTCTGAGAAGGAAATGACAAGCCACTCTAGTATCTTTGCCAATAAAACCCCAAAAGGTTTTATTGGAGTCGTGAAAAGTTGGATGTGACTGAAATGACTGAACAACAATGAATGCTGAGAAAATGTAGTGAGACAAGTAGGAAGAAAACCTAAAGATTACTGTTACAATAAATAAAAACAGTAGCTATAGCATCTATGATGAAGGAGTCATCAATAGTACCCAATCCTAGAGAGAGGTTGAGAAAGATGAGTATTGAGAAAAAAGTCATTTGATTTTGCAATTGCCAAATTATTGACTACTTTGGAAAGAGTTTTCCTTGACTTCATTCTTGAAATTGGTCAGATTGAAATGGGTAGAAAAGTCAGTGAGAAGAAAAGAAATTGATGGAGTGGTTCCTGAGCATTTGATTCGATGAATTTCAAAGTCCAGGTCAGTGATTATCTGGATGAGAGGAGAAGTGAATGGACTTTGGCTTTTGAAGCTCAAACAGTACTTCTTCTGACCATTCACACAATTACCACCTCTTCTTTCCTTCATCTCTCACCGTGATGACGTTTTCCTTTTAAAATTCTGATCAAGAATGAGGTAGGAATTTTTGAACTAGAGACCAAAAACACTTGACTCCTTGGTCATTTAGGAACTTTTTGATGTGCTGTTTTCCATTTAACCTTCCATCTTCTACTCCCATGCCTTTTACAGGCTAGAAAATCCTGTGCCTGAAATTTTCTCCCACTCATCTCTATCACTGTCTCTAGCTTTCTGGATGTCAAAATAATTCCTTGTATATTGAGTACCTTTATTCTCCATCCAATACTTTTCAGGTCCCTTTAATATATTGTCTTTCCCCATTAGAAAGTAAGTTCCTTGAAGGCAGAGACAATATTTTTTGCTTATATTTATATCTTCAATATTAGCACTGTATCTGGCACATAAGAAAAAAAATGGTCCTCGACTTCAAGCAGCTTACCCTCTAATGGGGGTAGATAAAAGGGAACTGAAAAGCAGTAGGGTGGAGAATGAAGGTGTCCAATGTATGAGGTATTATTCTGACATCCAGAAAATTGGGAGCAAGAGGAGAACAAAGACAGGATGCCCTGACTCATTCACAAAATGGGGTTTCTGGTAGGAATTCAGCAATGGAATAAAAAGGGTAGACCTTGCAGAGAGATATACCGTGGTGAGCAGATTGCAGACGCAGTAGGATAATCCAGAATGAGGAGGCCTCAGGTGCTGAGGGAAGTTTTGAAATAATAGAAGAAGCATGACTGTGAAATCCAGAAAGTTGAGAGCAGTATTGGGAGGATAACGTAAGAGCATAAATTGTCTAAGGCAGAATTTGAACTCAAGTTTTCCTGTCTCCAAGGCCAGTACTTTATCTGTCACCTGGCACTACCTTCAGAACTTGGCTCGAATCCCATCTTCTGCAGGTAGCCTTTACCCGTACCCTCCAGAATTAATGCCTTCCCCTCTCAAATTGACTTCTTTCTATATCCTGAATATATACTATGAATATCTATTTAAATGCTGTCTCCATCATGAGAATGCACACTCCTTAAAAGAAAGGACTGTTTTTGCCTTTCTCACACTAAAACCTGACTTAAGCATAGTGACATCATTCTGGTCCTCTTCAAAAATGAAGGACAGTAACCAAACAACCAATCCCTATCACTTATGGCAATGCCTGAACCCTTAAATCCTTACTCAGAGCTTGTTGACTCTATCAGTGAGGTGGCTTTTGCCTTCCTATGACTGAAGTAGGATTAGTGGATTTAAAGAGATTTAAATGGCTTCTACTTTGACTACAATCACCCACCTTAAGGCGCAGATGAAAGGTGGAGGAAAGAATGGATTCCAGTTGAATTCAAAACTTGTACTTGGCCCATAGACATTTGATCTACTATGTTAGCTACATGATAGATAAATATGTGTTTTAAGTAGATTTTTTTTAAGTTACTAGAATACATTCTATAAAATGAACTCTAATATATTCATACAGAGTTTACTGACAAGTGCATTTTTTTTTTGGCTTATTTATTCTGAAGAAGGAAGGCAAGCTGTGCCCTTGCATCAGTGACTGAGGTATAAATGAAGTAAAGATTCATAACCACTATTCAGTCCTGCTGATGTTAGATATTTTGGATAGTGTCCAGGGAGCCTGGATCCAGACCAAATGGAAATGACAAAGGGTCTTATAACAGCTTTAAAATTTAGACCTGGAAATGAATGTAAGACAACCTTTCAAATGCAATCTACATGTCATATCCTCTTGATCAGGACACAAGAAGTCTGAGCCTTCTCTATATATGGTGGCTCGGGGTAGAGGGCAGAGAGGAGAGTTATCCAATAAGATGGAGAGGTCACAGAATTGTAGGGTACTTCTGATGTGTGAATTCCAGGGCTGCAGTTTGCTTCTAGGATGAAGAGATTTTTGTAGAATGGTAGAGAAAATCCAGAGTTAAGCCTGGAGAGTATGTGCCAACATGCAAGATGATTTCTGAGGAGTCAAAAGAGTCCCTATAACCATCAGTGGTGCCTTATATGGTCATATCAGGTAGGGCTTTCTTTGAAAAAATAATTTACTGCTCTCTCAAAGGCTCTAGAGCATTTCTATAGAATGGACCTTTATAATCCATGCCTTAGCTTGCCATCTGTTTATAACATTTTACACATGTAAAGTTTGATCCTTACCACAACCTTGCGATAAGAATACTGTTATTTTTTTCTGTTTTACAGGTTAAGAAACTGAGGTTAAGAAGGGCTATGGGACTTGCCCAAGGTCACATAGGAATAAGTATGTGAGGCAGGACTCTACTTTCAGAAGAAAATCATTCAGCTTTATCAACCCAGTACCAATTGTGTCAGAGTCACAAAATTCATTATTAAATTTTAGAAGGCATTCCAAAAATCTTAGATTTCCAGCTCATCACAGCCTACTATCCCCAGGCCACTAGTCATATGCAGATCAAGTCATCAAATAGTTTCAATATTATTTCACCTGTATCTATGGGTGAATTTCAACTGCTACAGCTACAGCAGGATGGGACCCAGTTCCTTTCAATGTCATCTCACTATAACAATACTATGCATTCTTCATTTGAAAGGTGACCTTTTCAGGAGAGTTTATGAGTTTCCCCTAAGTACTTAGTCAATATTCTAGAGATTCAACAAATGCCATTTTTGAAGAAATTGGGAAAAGCATTTGTAAATGGGAATCTGAGCCATTCATTGGACTTTGATGTGAGCATGGGGACAAAGGTTTGCCTGTATAGCAGATATGTCTAGATCACAAATATCTTCCTGTTCATTCATTATTTTTAAGTTTGGGAGGCAGCATAGCTCACTGACTCTGGAATCAGATAATTCGGATTTGGGGTTCTTATCCTGCTTCTGATACCACCTGCATGACTTTGGTAACTGAGCAGTTACCACTTCTACATAGTGAAGGGGTTGGAGTAGAGGATCTAAATCTGTGACCCTATCATCCTACAATTTTCACGTAATTGAAGTACGTGGTCAATGAGTTAGAACTGGCTAAAACAGAAAAAATTCATCTATCCTTTCTTTCCTCCTACCTCAAATCAATAGATTCCCCTAAGTTTAAAGGGCAGCAATGAGAGCAATCTGCTCTTGTGTAGACAAGATTAGGAGAGGAGAAGGAAGTGCAAGATATTTTGGATTTTAGACAAAAGTCTCAAGGTGCTACCCTAAGATTGGAAATGGTGTCGCCCTGAAATTAACACATGGGAAGTAATAGATTTCCAGGTTCCTTCTTTGATTAGAAGATTTTACTAGAGGCACCTGGAACGATTCTGATCATTTTGTTTGGGGGGAGTAATGATGTGAAGGGGATGCTGTTAGCATGGTAATTAGAGAAATACAGGTGAGCAAGGAGAAGCAAAGAAGGGCTAACCTGACTATCTTTCCTGCAATTCAGACATACAGAGATGATATTTTTGTGTTTAAAGAGAAGGAAAATTACTTTTTGTTGCCAGTGGATACACAATTGACTATCATGCTCTTGTCCTTGGACAGAATTGTTTCAGCAGTGGAGAATTGTTTGAGTTGGGAGTCCATGACTAATTCCTGCTGCTGGGAGAGGATGAGGCTGGCCAACCATTAGAGCTCAGGAGTTCTGAGCTACAGTAGGGCCAAAGGTAATCAGGTGTCCAAACTAAATCTGGCACCAGTATGATTATCTTCTAGGTTAAGACTCAAGTTCTTGGAGAACATCACACCTACAGTTTATTATAGTTATTATTATTATAACTATAAGTAACATTTGTTTAGTGCTTTAAAGTTTATAGCATTTTACGGATTTGAAGTTTGATCTTCACCACAACCTTGTGATATGAATACTGTTATTTTTCCTATTTTACAGATTAAGAAACTGAGGTTGAGAAGGGCTATGGGACTTGCCTGGGGTCTCATAGGAATAAGTATGTGAGGCAGGATTTGAATTCATCTTCTTGACTTCAAGTCCAACATTCTAATCACTATGAGTCTTTACTGCCTGTATGGCAAATATGGGTTTTCCCTTTCACAGGTGTTCTGCCGCTTCTACCAATATGCTTTCTCACTGAGAGCATGGGAGCCAGCTCCCTGCCTTGTGAGAGCTTATTGTTAAGTTTTCAGGATGAGCATTTATACCTTAGAAGTTGGCAAACACTACAAATCAGGAGGCAGCTAGGTGGCTCAGTGGATAGAGCACTGGTCCTCGAGTCACAAAGACCTGAGTCTAAATCTAACTTAGACAAATCACTTAATCTCTATTTGCCTTAATCCACTGCAGAAGAAAATGGCAGACCACTCCAATATCTTTGCCATGAAAACCCTACACAGGTTGATAAAGAGTCAGACATACCTATACAACAACAAAAATCAAGCCTGGATTTATTGTTCTGTTGATTTTCTAGAGTGATGGAAAAAGTATTTACAATTCAGATGAAACTGAGAAGCTTGTTGTGTGTGTTCAGAGAGCCATTTTGTTAAACATTTATCAGGTCACTCCTGTAGGTGGAGCATCACTGTGGAGGTGGAGAGGGATTAGTAAATGTGCTGTGTCCCTGTTGCTTCACTCCCAGATATCTATGTAGTAGATACAGATGCATGATGACTGTGTAAAAAGAGTGAGCCTGTGTTTATGTAATAATTCAATTAGAGCTTAGACTATATATCTATAAAAGCTATTAATGTACCTGAGAGGTTCAGGCATTATGTAATAGACCCAAAGAATCAGTAAGGACTCTGGATATAATCCCAATTTATCTGTCCCTCGTGGAAGTAAGAGAAACTATCACAATTCCAAATGATCTGAAGCTTTTTGGCATGGTCCCACTGTGTAGAAGGGAGTGATCCTTAGAATGATAATCATAATTCTAAGCAACTACCATTTGTCTATGGCTATTTTGCTTGAGTTATATATAACCTCCATCCCAAAGGAAACACCAAGAGGGATTTCTAGACTCAACCCTCCAGTCCGCTGGGGATTTGTGGCACTCAGATAGCCAGCTCTTGAGATTCACAATAGGAAAAGTAAGGGGCAGGGAATCCTTCTCTCACAAGCCTATCATGGGGCAAAGCCACACAGTCAATATAGCACAAACAGAATTTGAATCTGAAAGGCTTCCTGGCTTCAAGTCTAGCTCCCATTATACCACATTGCCTGTCAAAGAATGTTACAATATCCTAAATTCGTGATTGTTTGCAAATAAGTCAAGATCAACTTTAACTCCCTTTACCCCAAGTTTGAGAGTTATTGCTTGCAAAGGTTGCCACAAGTCTTTGGATGTGCACAGAGAAAATAATGTTGCTGTCATCTTCTCCTGGTCTTACAAACTGAGTGACGTGAAGAGTGTGGCCAGAATGTGATGTACTGGCATTGGATTTGGTTACCCTCAGAAGAAAGTGAGATATCAGATAATTCTAGTATGTAAGAGTATAACACAAAGAAATACATATTAAAGGGAGTCAGAGCACTCCATTCCAACAGACATAATAGAAAATACAGGCAGAGGGACTTGGGACCAATGGAATAAGCAATAGAAGTATGAGAAGTATGGAGAGATGAACTCAAGGTTAAGAAGTAAATACCCAGGAAGATTCTAATTCATGATGATAGGATTAGAGGAGTAGGGTGGGTGATTAGCTAAAAGGATTTGCTAGGTATATAGTCAAATGCAGGTAGGATTAATTGACCTCAGGATTCTAACTAGAATATTTGATGTGCTGATCACTTCCCCTGTGTGTGCCCAGGGAAATGTTAGATTGTGTGAGAAATGGAAGGGGGATTTCGTTAAGTCATTTGCTTAGCAGTGGCAGTCATAAAGTGGGTACTTAATACATGTTTGTGCATTAACTAACTTATCTCAGAGGATGACTTTTAGGTCTGATTATACTGCAAAAGACCAATCCAGTCAATTAGCTGATAAACATTTATTGAGTGTCTCCTATGTGCAGGAGTCCAGTGGTTATAGAAAGAGGAGAGGACTACAGGGAGAGAGATAAGGGGAAGAAAGGAGGGAGAAGGAACTAGATCTCTTGGTATTCAGCTGCTCATATAATAAACAAGTACTGGAACTTGGGCTGAAATGAATCTTCTGACTCTTAGGTCACATCTTTGACTATGATAAATCAGATACAGATGTACAAAATCTGGCCTGACAGGCCCTGGTTTGTTTTAACCACTACTTCCCAATTTTCTGAATATGGGTCTTCCAGATAGATGATTTGTGTCTAATAAAGCCAACATTTGGCTGCTCCAGTTCCATATCACTCACACATCCTTATATGATCAAGAGTGTATCCTTTTTTGGTAGGTAATCCCATTTGTTACTGGCAGGTCATTTGGGGTGCCTCACAGTTCCCAGATCACTTTTTGACCCCGCATATGAGATCCGAACATTGCTGGAAAAATCTTTCACATTAGGGAGTGGGTTGGGGGAGAAATTACTTTTTGTGACTTTCCCGGAAGAAAGAAATATACCATCCCCATCAAATGTTCCCTTAAATCTGTTCTGAACACACAATCAAATTCATTTTCTACAGTCTGTTTCTAGTGCATGAAAATATATATTAAAAGAGCCTTTTTCCATGATGATGGCCCTCACATGAAATAGACTGTGAGGAAGAGAAAAAAAACCTCTGCAGCTGTTTCAGGTATTGTCACTAATGGTTGATTATGTGTATCACCATAAACTATGTTTATAAATTATGTTTATTGTGTTATAATTAGTAGCGCTAACAGTGCATAATATCAATAAGGTCATTAAATATGTAAATAATAAATAATACCAATATTAATGCCACGAAGCAGCAATGCTTGATAGCATCATGTATATTCAGCCAGCCTAGGACCATATTTCTCGGCATTTCATCAGCCAGACGTGGAACAGTGCCAGTCACTGGTTTAATGAACATCAAACGAAGTTGCAGCCTTGCTTAATGATTGGCTTAAAAGAAAACTGCCATTTTTAAAAAGAGAAATGTGCAAATCATACAGAAAGTACTTCATTTTTTAAAAAGAGTGGGTTTTCAAAATCTGCATATTTGAAATAGGGAAGATATACTCTTTCTTATAAGTTGGTACTCACTTGTAAGTCTCTGTGGACACATGGAAAGGGCACTGGATTTGGAGTTTTCATCCTATCACCTTAGGAAAGTCCTATCACCTTCAGAGCCTCATTTGCTCATTAGTAAATTCATCAAATTCACCAGTTGACTAGATCAATCAATCAATCTACAAGCATTTATTAAACACAGCCTATGTGCTAGATATTGTGCTATTGCCCTGAAGATACAAAGACAAAAGAAAGTTCTAGTTGCAGGAGACTTCTGTTAGGCCGCTAGATGACAAAGGAGATAGGGTGATGGATTGAGGTTCAGGAAGATCTGAGTTCAAATCCAGCCGTAGACCCTTACTAGATGTGTGATCCTTGGCAGTTATATAACTTCTGTCTGCTTCAGTTACCTCTGTTGCAAAATGGGGTTATTAATAGCATCTACCTCTCAGAATTGTTCTAAGGATGACAGACAGACAGATAGATAACATTTTGCAGACCTTAAAGCTCTATATGTTATATTATATTACATTCTATTCACAGAGGCATTCTTTTTATGTGTTAAGTATATATGAAATAAATACAGAACAAATAAAAGAGAATTTTGGATGGGGAAGGCACTAGCAGATGGTGAGATCATGAAGTTTCTCCTATAAGAAAGAGTGGTTAAGTTGAACTTTGATGGAATCTAAGGATTCTAAAACATAAAGATGAGTAGGTAGTATATTCCAGGTATCTATCCAGGATAGATGGCCTATGGAAAGAGACTGAGATGATAGCTGGAATGTCCTATGAGAGGAGCAGTATGAAGGCCAATTTCGCTGGACTGTGAAAACATGTGGAGAGGAATACAAATGAAAAAGCAACATCCTCAAGGAGCTTACATTTAAATAACCAGAGACAGCACATATTGAGAGTGATGACCAGGGATGAGGGTTTGGGTTTGGGAAGTCAGAGGCTAATTAGGGCAACCTTTGCAGAAAATGTATTAGCGTACCCTTTCTGGTAACAATAATAGCATTGATTTGGTTATGGTTCCTAGAGGAACAATTTGTGTTGGAAGTGGGAAAGAATAGTTTCATGGCAGCAAGGAAGAGGGTAAGAAAATGGCCAACGGGCAATGTGAGTTTGTATTCACGAACTCACCAGTGAGGAGAGCTCCAGTGGCACTCAAAGTGGGAGCTTCAAGGACAGAGTTCCAGAGATGAGGGGGTTAAGTCTCCATGGGTATGTTATCCTTAGGTCCAGTGGATGAAGTGTCTGGGAAAATGGCAAGAAAATTATTGCAATAGACATATAAGCTATAGATCTGGTTTTTTGTATGTAATTGTACTATGTGCCATTCACTAATTTTCTGTGTAACTATTCTGTTTAATGGCATAATTTGAATGGATTGAATATTTTTAAATGCAGGAAAATTATAGCAGGCACATAGGAAAGTTAGCAGAAAGCAGATGATTGCCCCCTTTCTTCATTCTCCTTCGCCCCCTTATGAAGGGTTGGGAGAGAGGTTGAAGGGCTCATGTACACTAAGAAGTGATGCTGATTTGGGTGGGTGGAAAGGCTCATTTTCCAAGATGTGCTTTGGACCCCTGACAAAAGTATTGAGAAATGTTGGACTAGAAGGCAGGAACAGTGGAAGGAAGAAGGAAAACCATATGTAAGATGCTCTAATGCTGGACAAGGGTGAAAAAAAATCTTTACTATTATCAAGAAATAGAAAGTCAAGCAAATGAAGACAACTGCCAAATACTGTCCATTGGTTAGCAGAAAAAGAAGTCCACAGTTATTAAATGATTTGTCTAAGTTCACAAAGCTGGAATACTTAGGGCTAGCAATGCCCTACACATGGTTGCTATTATTCAGTCACGTCCAACTCTTTGTGACTGGGATTTCCTTCTAAAGACACTGGAATGGTTTGCCATTTATTTCTCCAGGTCATTTTACAGATGAGGAAACCAAGGCAAAGAAGGTCAGGGTTCCACAGTTAGTAAGTGTTTGAGGTCAAATTTAAACTCAGAAGAAGGAGTCTTCCTGATTCAATATATGCTTATTAAATTGACTTTTATGAATACAAGAGGTAGAAACAAAACTCAAATCTTCTAACTTCAAGTTTAGAGTCCTTTACACTTTACCATTTCCCCAGCGTAACTTGATGATAGTGACCATGATGAAAGCTTCCTGAGGGCAGGAACTGTTTCATCTTTGTCTAAGTGTTTTTTACTAGATTGAGTATCCTCCCTCTCCTTCCTTAAACTTACATATAATGGGCTTGCTTCAATATTTTTTTCAACTTGCTTCAGACTTTCTAGAGACCTACTTGTCGTGCTAAAACTGTTTTAATTCCTTATCAGAATATTAACACACATTAAAATGAACAATTTTGAAACACATCTGTGCAGTGATTTCCTCACTTATGTCATATTCAGAAGATGCCCCAGGAAATAGGAGTCATTGAATAAAATACTAGGTAAAAGTATGGGATTCTGTACAATTTATGCTTAACTCAAATCAAACTACAGTCTCAACTGTAACTAGATGAAAGAGAAAAACAACAATGAAAGGTTTTCCCCTAACCTGACTGATAGGTAAAGGTTAAGACCTTCCTTGGATATGATAATAATCTACTCAAAATAACCTAGTGTGAAAGTTTGACCATGTAGGGCCCTTTTCCTTGGCATTTTGACTTTGCATATCATCACTTTGTTCAAGGTTACATACAGTAAGATGCTTCAACTCTGACAATTGCTTCCTACATACCAGAAACACCAACCTACTCTGATTCCAAATGATGGCCTTCAAATTTCTTCTGCTTAGTTAATTAGACACCCCACATCCACTCTTATGTCATAGCCCTATCATTTAGATCTCTAATTACTCGTGGTTCTCTCATTATGTCTACCCACTCTCCACTATTTCAAATTCTCTGGCTCTTAAAAAAAAAAACACAACATTTTTTTCCTCCACAGTTTTCACTCCAGATCTATATTGCCTCCAATTTTTAAAATCTTGTTTCCTTGTCTCCTCACTTTTCTCTGCCCTGATATGATTCATTTCCCTTTATTTTTGCTGTTTATTCCCCTATCTTCATCAGAATCATCCAGAAACAGCCAATTCTTAAGTCTTCCTCAAATAAGCAGAGACAATTATTCCTTCAAATGCAGGGGTTCAACTAGACCTTGATCCTTAAGAAAGAACTGAGGACAGTGTGGTGAGTATCTCTCAAGAAATCGTTATGGCTTCTTCTTTCACCCAAGAAAAATTTGGGAACATCAGTATGTGGCTCATTTTGCTCCCTGCAAAGAGGCACTCGTTGCAAGCACAGATTTCTAACAAAGCATGAAGTGTAAAGTCAGTGATATTTAGTTCAACAACATTCACAAACATAAAATGTATTCATTCATATCCACGTGTTTCAAGTCAAAACCCCCTTTTTCTCTCCCCTTTTGGGGAAGCAACTTTCTCCTTTGGGGGGTCCCACATTCCTTCCTGAACAAGTAGAGTATACAACGACTGGTGAAAGTCTAAGTCTGCATTGTTTCTTAGGCTTCGTGCTTCCTTGATGTACCAGTCTCACTAATGGCAGCAAAAAGAAAATCTCTAATGTTCCTCTTCATCATGATTCCATGATTCCATGATTCCATGCCTTTCCACTACTACTCAGGGTTCTCTGCTGCACCAATCCAAGTTGCTAGCAAGGGCAAAGTCTGTAAGTTTGTTCCTTAACATTTTGTCACTTTGCCTCCTCTATCTCTGGTTCTTGGCTCTGCAGCATACATCCTATAAAACTCAGAGAATCAATCTCTTCCTCTCACAGTTTTCATATTTTCTTACATCTGGAAGGAGAGTCCTTCTGGCATATACTCCTTGGCCATTCCCATTAAATTAGCAGGGAGGAACTAGCCTGCATGCCTGCTATACATACCTTATATAGCCTTTTGTAGACCCAGTGCCCAGCACATAGTAAGAATTCAATAAAAGTTTGCTAATGGTAATAATGATTCCTAAAATACACCACTGGCACATCGCTATTTAATTTACTGGTAAAAATATTGGACCCAGGGTACTAGGACTTGAATTTATTTGCTTTTTTTCTTTTTAATATTATGTTGGTTGCAGTCCTTTTTACAAATGATTGATTGATTTTTAGTTTAGTTTTCAGCATTCTCTTTTATAACATTTTGAGTTCTAATTTCCCTTCTTCTCACCTCTCTTCTCTCCAAGATGGCATGCAATTTGATATATGCTGTTATATCATATATACATACATACATATATATGTATGCACATATATAATATATATCATATTAAACATATTTTCACATTAGCCATGCTGTCAAGAAGAATCAGAACCAAAGGGAATAACCGTGAGAAAGAAAAAAGCAGAGAAAATAGTATGCTTTGATCTGCATTTAGACTCCATAGTTCTTTCTCTCATTGAAATGGACAATCAGGTGTGAAATATCTTCTGAAGAAGGAAAGATTTTTGATAATGAAAACTAGAAAGGGACTTAAAAGAAGCTTTAGAATGTTACAGCAAGTGTTCCAGTGGGCACAATGTAAAGGAAGAATAGAAAAGGGGGAAAGAAGAGTAGGGTAGGATTGAGCTGGAGGGAACAAGAGGTTGGGGAGAGGTCGCAAGGACAGAGATCTTTAATACAGGATATGAGAACTACAAATGGACCAGAGGATAAGAAATTCTGACTTGTTAGTCATAACACTAAGGAAGTACTAGTTGTTTGGAATCCCTATTCCACAGAGTCATGTAATAATAGAGGGTGAAATGGGTGAAAATATTGGCTTTCTAAACACTGGGGACCTGTGTTGCAGTGAAAGTGGCAAGGAGAAAGGCTAGATGTCTGAACTCAGTACCTCAAGGTCTGGTCCCCAAGGATAGGGGTAAATATATATGTGGTTCCAGCTCTATGACTTAGATGGTGAAGGATGAGGCGTATCCGGAAGATTCAGTTTATACATATACTTAGCTTAGAACCAGGGTTAGTGTCTGAGGCCCTAGTCCTCTGCCATCATTTCATTTCCAAAGAATGTGTTCTATTAACCTATGCTGAACAGAACATTGTGATAGAAATTGGGGAACACACAACACTTGCTCATGATACTGCACATGACCTCAAGAAGCTTAGAGTATAGTAGGACTTTATGATGCTAACAGAGTGAGTGGTCTAAAATTCAAACAAAATTGCCTTAGAAATGCAAAACAAAGACTTTCTGGTTTCACTGAAAATTGATATTGATGGGACAATTAGAGAACACTTCCTGAAAGAGGGTATTTAAGTAGGGGGAAAGTTGATAGGTATGAGCAGGTAGATGGCTTAGTGGATAGAGAGCTAGGCCTGAAGTCAAGAAAACTTAAGTTCAAATCTGCCTAGATACTTACTAGCTGTGTGACCCTAGGCAAATCACTTAACTCAGTTTGCCTCAATTTTCTCCTCTGTAAACTGGGCTACAGAAAGAAATGGCAAACCACTCCAATATCTTTGCCAAAAAAATCCCAAATGAAGTCACAAAGAGTCAGACACGTTCTTGTGAAAGTGAATGTTGAGAAATGAAAAGTAAATTACATATTTTTTAACAAATGAGTCAGATACAACTGAACTAACAACAATAATAATAAAAAAGAATGTGTAAAGACTGAACAGGAACAGTGATGGAGAGAGGGTACTTTAGCAACAGGCAACCCATGTAAGCAAAAGCATGGAGACAGATAAAAGTCATGGGATGCAATCTGATGACACAAAATAATCCAATTTGGCAGCTGCATAAGTTTATACAGTAAAGTGATGTCATATAAGACTGGAAAGGTAGTGTAGCAATAAATAGTGGAGAGCCTTGAATGCCTGGCAAAGGGGACTAAACATTACTTGGGACTCATATGTAATTTTCCTGAACAGAATATTTGAGGACCAGAGTGTGGAGGGAGGAAGAACCGTTAAAAGTTATTACAATTATTTAGTCAAGTAGTAATGAGGATCTGTTCTAAGGTACAATAGTTAGAAATAGAGAGAAGAAAGCATTTTCTCTATCTTGGTTCCAATAGCTTCCCAAACCTAAAAACTGGGAACTTCTGCTTGTAAATTCAAGTCTATGTATTCACTGAGAAGAGCTCTCCATCTCTTCTCTCTTACTCCATGGGGCTTCATGTGGTTCCCAACTTGATTTCCCTCATGTACTGCTTGTCGTCTCCAGAGAACTCTCTGATAAACCTGGTTGGTAGAGATTCAAACAGGTTCAGTGGATTTTTCAAAGCCAGATGTCTCATCTTTGCATTTGAACATACCACCATTGTTCCTCATCATCATTAGAAGAAAATAATAATTCTTTCCTTCCACATGCACAGTGAGCTTTACTATTTCCCTGTCAAAAATGAAATAATATTTTTTTCTTCAAAAAGCAGTCGGTAAGAAGCATAAAAGACATCCTTCCTTATGCTTCAAGGAACTAATAGTGACAGTAGATTCAGCAGGACTTCATAATTGATTGAATATGAAAGGTAAGGAAAAGAAAAAGTCAAAGATAACCTCAAGATTTTTAAACAAGGGCTACTTTAGAGTTGTGGAGACATGAGAAGAAAGGGTGAAATCAGGAACAGTAGTACACTCAAGGGAGAAATATTATATATTCATTTAGGGGATGGTGATGAGATTGATGTGCTGATGGGACAACCAGGTTTAGATATGGATTTATAACCTAAAAGAGAAGTTAAAGGCTAAAGATGGATATTTTTGATTCATCTTCAAAGAAATGACAATTGAAACTGTACAAATGATTGAATTTTCTAATGGAGAGACTGTAGAAGGAAAAGAGAAGGAAAACATTAGTCCAACTCCTGTCACTGGCTTGTCAGGCTTACCTAAACAAATCACATTACCTCTCTGAGTTTCATTTTCCTCATTTGTAAAATGAAGAGAATAGTATTAGGTTAATGTTTCCCATTTGCAATTTTGGGGTCTAGAACAAACCCATTTTTTGTTTTTAATTATCTCATAAAACTTTAACTATCAAAAGTTCTTCACTCTAAACATATATGTATGTATATGTATTATATAAAATACATACATATGCATGCACCCTCATATATACTATTCAAATATAACAGATTAGATTTTTATTATAAATATTAAATATGTAGTATGTATTTTAAAAGTTTTTTTCCTTCATTTTCCTTTCTTCAGATCTTTATGGTACTATGTTCTTTCAAACTCCAGGTCCCAGTCCTCTGAGTTGTTGAGGATTACTGTGCTATAGACAGGACCATGGTAGAGAGTTGGTTTTTTAGGTTTCTTCCCCTATGCTAAATGGCTCTATGCTGTCATATTCTTTAAAAATAAAAGACAATTTATTAGGAATAAGTCCACAGTATAGCTTTGGTGGGGAACCAGTGGGTTAGCCTCCTCCTCCTCTCTTTTCACCTAAACTAAATCAGATATCAAGTTATGAGGAGTCAATTTCCACACCATCTATCTCATTCACATTGTCAATTCAGTCCCTACTCACCTCTCATTGGCACTTTTGCTGTAGTCGCCTAATTCATCTCCTTTCATCTAATCTTTCCTCTTTCCAATACATTCTCTACTCAGCTCCCAAAATGATATTACCAATGGGTAAGTCTGACATTAGATATTATTCTGCTGATCAAACAGCTTCAATAGTGCCCTATTCCCTAAAAAAAATCAAATACATTCTTCACCATTTGGAATTTAAAACCCTTCACTTCTTTTCAGCCAAATGGACTACCAGCTTTACCCTCATACATGACCTCCAATCTTCCATTTCCCTGATCCTTTTCACAAGCTGGTCCCTGACATGGAAAGCACTCCCTCCTCATTTCCACTTGAGAAAATTCCTAGTTTTCTTCTAAGTTCAGTTCATGTTCTACCACCTACATGAAGCCTATATTGATTTTGAATATGGTTAGTGGGGCCCCATACTCAATTAATCTGCAAATAATTTCTATTTGTCTAATATGTTCCTCCCTATTGGATTTAAACTCTTTGACATCAAGAATTGCTTTGTTTTTGTCCTCATATCTCTAGCAACTAACATTGTTCCTGGCACATAATAGGTACCTAATAAATGTTTTTGAATGAAAGAATTAATTAATTAATTCAGTTCAACTTAACTAACAGAAATTGAAAACAGCATGATCCTACATACCAGAATGCCAATGAAATTTAGAAGAGATATGGGCTCCATTCTCGTGGAGTTTAATGTGTTTTCCAAATCCAATAACAAGCTATTAAAAGTCATAGCAATGGACATTCTGTAGAAGAAATTAATTTTTATGTGACTTACTATAAATGTGTGTTTAATTGACTGTTGATATTAAAAGTTAATTCCTAATAAATTGTCTTTTATTTTTAAAGAATATGACAGCATAGAGCCATTTAGCATAGGGGAAAATGGTCTAAAGACCTTAATCACATCCGATAACTATAGTATTATAAAACAACAAAGCTATTGATTCTTATTGTGAAGTATAATGTGTTCTAATCCTAACTTTCCTACAAAAATGTGACCTTGAGTATCACTTAATATTTCTTGGCCTCAGTTTCTTAATCTGTAAAATATGGGAGTTAAGTTAATCTCTTTCTAAAATCCCTTCCAGCTCTGACATTTCAGGTTTCAGTTGTGATCCTGGAGTATCAAGAACAGGTCAAATTGCATTTGGGGTTCCATATTTAAGAAAATCAAGAAGAATAATTGTATTTTATAAACACTCTAACCCAAATTAATTTTTTTAAAGTATACTTAAAGAACAAGTTTTAGTTCATTTAAATATTCACTTGTGAGTAACAGTTTATTCCCATACGTTGCCAGATAAGTAAGACAAAAAGAAGAATGAGAAAGTTTATTTTTCCCTTCATTCAGATGATTTGTATCAGACAGATACAGTTTCTGGGATTTTTCTTCTTGTATTTCTTTGGTTTGGCTTTTCTTATAAACCAATCTTTAAAAAATAAGAAATTCTCAATGTATTTAAAATTTCAGAGACTTCAAGTTAAGGTACTATTCAAGCTGTGTCTGATTCATTTGTCATTGCTGTATTCCTAATTCACAGACAAAAGCAATATTAGTTCGAGGCAAGGCTGATACTCTTTTCTATTCCGAAACTCCAATGTGGTGTCAGCAGAATGGAGAAGTTACTACTGTATATTTGAAGTGCTAAATGTTTTACCCAGTATCTTTCAGATATTCCATTCCTGAGCCCTTCCTGGAAATTTATCAATTTGAAATAAGCTATACATAAATGGGTATGATAGATAGCATCAGCCAGGTAAGAGTATGCTTGAAGCTTTAAGAATTAGGTTCTCCACAGAATGCCATCACATAGAAGACAGGTAAAAATGGGACATTGCTGGAAGGTACAGTTAAATAAAGGGCTCCTTTACTGTACCTAGTTGCTTCCTTAGTCATACTATAGTGTTCTTTGTTGCATTTTGCATGGTGCACATGTCTCCTCGGTGCATATCACTCATGAGACGTATGCTTCCTTCCAAAAGGAAACAAACATTAATAACACAGAGGCTGCTTGAACCCTCCAAGAAGGTCAAAGTTGGGATAATTACGGTTATCTGACTGATGTTCAGATGCTCACATTCCCCGATGAATCCGTAACTAACTCTATGTGATGGAAATATCTCACATTATTCTTCTGTTTGCCAGCTTGCAGTGTCATTCCAGATGGCAAATACAAAAATAGCATGAAAAATGTCCTCCTGAAATGCAGTCTCGAAGAGGCTTCTCTTAGCCTGGTAACAGATATACCGAGATCTAACGGTTTAATTGTTATTAACATAACTGGCAATATCCTCTCCCCCCCCCAAGGTCTAGTCATACTAAAATAATAAACTTAGTTACACCAAATTGCTGGTTATTATTAATTTCATTACTGATTGCTTGCAAAAGTGTTCTCCCCCCACCCCTCTGGAAATACCCCAAGTGCTCTCCTCTCTCCTCTGTGCTGCATTCATTACTGGAGGAGTATCTCTGGAGCAATAGAATTGTAAAGGTCTCAGTTGTTAACATGAAAGTGGAACTGCTTAAATTTGATTACCGTGTTTAATGAAGTGTCACATTTATTTACAAGATGACATGATGAATCACATTACAGTTATCATAAATCAACTTATAAAAATGGACAAATGGTCCAATAAAGTGATGCATTTACAAATTTAAGATGAACAGATTTGAACTCATTGTCATATTCCCCCTTTTTTTAAATGCCATTTTGCTATTAGCCCAGGAGCTAAACTTGATGATTCGCTTCTTAAAAGCTTTCATTTTCTTACATCACCTAGACATTGCATAGTCTATCTTGGCTTCAATTTTCATTTTGCAGTAACTGGAAAATTCCTTCACTTTAGCTTTGTGAACATTAGCAGTTGCCTATACAGCCACATGCTTATAGATGCAAACGCATTCACCCAGTGTCACTCGGGACCAAAAGTCTGCTAGAGAATTCCTGAGATGCCAAGCCATGAAGAAGAGTATTCAGGAGGTGGTCAGCTACTCTTGTCACATCATTTAAGAGTCAAAGACATTTAGAATGATGAGGTAATTAGCGATTATAACAGTTACAGAGACAGGGAGAGAGAGATTGAGAGACAGAGACAGAGAGAGAGAGAGGGAGAGACAGAGAGAGAAAGAGAGAGAAAGGAAAGGAAATGAGGAAGGAAGGAAAGAAGGAAGGAAAGAAGGAAGGAAAGAAGGAAGGAAGGAAGGAAGGAAGGAGGGAAGGAAGGAAGGAAGGAAGGAAGGAAGGAAGGAAGGAAGGAAGGAAGGAAGGAAGGAAGGAAGGAAGGAAGGAAAGCAAAGCAAAAGAAAATCTAAAGATTAAATGTTTTAGCCAAGCCACATAGGTAGTGGAAATCTAGAAATAAAACCCAGGACTCTAGTAAAGTAATCTTTTCATTAATCCCATCAAAGATGTGAAATAGACCCCTGGGCAAAAGCCAGAATGCCTTCTGAGGTCATTCAAATAAGTTTACCTAGGATTTCATTGGGGTTGATTAATTGATGAGATTCCTGAGCACCTCTTTCCTCTGGACATAGAAGCAAAGGTCAGACATATGAATATCCCTCTCTCATAGAAAATGGAGAGGAGAACTTGATATCATTCACTGATTTAGTAATTATCCAATCCTCTTATTCTATCCACATAGAGTAATATTTCAATGCTTATATTAACTTTTCCCCATCTTCATCATTGTCTATTTCAACCCATTCTTTCTTTGCTTCACAAAACCTACTCCAAATCTCCTCAGTTTCCTCATCTGAAAAATGGGGATAATAATAGCACCTTTCTTCCTAGTGTTATTTTGAGGATCAAATGAGATATATGTAAAGTGCCTAGCACAGTGATTGATGCAGAGAGCTAAATAAATGTTAGTTATTGTTATTATCATTCTACTACTTCATTCTTATTATATTATATTACTACTATTATTATCTAGGTATGTAAGTGACCTTGGATTCTCAAAGGTATCTCTGTGGACCATGATCCTAAGCCTTGCCAGGTGCTATCATGACTTCAAGTTTGATTGAGGCAAAAACTTGTGTTTGCTTTCTGAGGCCCAGACTGACTACATATGGAGAAGTTCTTTAGGAGTAGGCCAGATGCATAGTGACAAATTGTTGAAATATAGCCACAAATGAAACAAAGAAAAATATAAAATGACCCTCAGTCCTGTCAGTCCCCCTTATGTTTCTGCAGGGATAGTGACAAAATAGCAAAAAATCAGGCAGAGGGTGTGAAGAGTCACCAATTTTTGACCATCTATAAAAAATTTACTTAACATTTGGAACCTTAAATGTGGAATCATGCACTGAAGAACTAAATTGTATCAATCTTGACATTGTCACTATAAATGAAACAGAAAAAAGAAGAAAGTTGCAGCTGAAAGAAAGTACAACTCATTGGTTCTTCTTATGTTTGTAAAATAGCTGATAGAGTAGGTTTTATTGGGCTTCTATCCAAAAAGAACATTCTGTCATCAGCTATTGAGTGGTGTTGGAGTGTGGTTAGTATGTCCAATTATGTTTAAGAAGACCACCGTGAAAATAACTGTTATTTGTAGATCAATATCTGTTGTGAAGAATGAAGATATTGACAAATTCTATGAAGGGTTTGATAAGAACCTACAAGTTAAATCACTATACACTCTGATATGACGAAAAGCATACATACATGCATATATGTATATGTATGCATATATATATACACACATGCACACCTATATGTATATACACACACATACACACACATAAATATGTGTGTAAGTATGTGTATGTATATGGTTCAGTAGTAGAAAATGAATAAGCCAAAGACTTATAGACTACATAGAATCTCCATGCCTATGAATACTTTCTTTAAAGAAAGACTCAGATGACGCTAGGCGTGGTGAGCAGCAAGTAAAATCACAAAAATAAATTGATTATGTTTCAACAGATAGGAAATGACTTGTTACTGATTTAGCAATCACATCTGAATTACCAGAGAAATTATAAGACTTGTTAGTGAAAAGACCAATATTAATACAAAGCTGGATGAAAGAATAAAATGAGGGGCAAAAGACATGGGATACAAATAAAACAATTCCAATATGACCTATTTAAATGAAATTTTAATGCCAGAAGTAGGAAAATAAATGGAGGAAAGGATATCAACAGTAGCTATAATAATTCCATACATCTCACACCCTCTCCCATATCTTCTATCCCTGTCCCAAGAAGAGAAAGCAATAGCCCTCCATGGGACAGGTTGTCCCAGATCTGACCAGAGCTCTGTATCTCTTCCCACCTCCTGCCTCAGAGTCCAAAATCCTAGAGCCTATCATGGCTTAGTCTAACTCCCAGCACCCCAACTTGTGTTATAATTTGCTCCCTTCAATCTGAGCCACAATGATGGTTTATGATTCTTACAACAAAGCATCTCCCAGGCCAGATGAGGCCCCACAATTTCAACAGAATTCAGATCTACTACAATTCCAACACCAATATTTTGTAAGATGTAATCAAATCAGCAGGTTGTTCCACAGTCTAGGCACCAAGCTACACTCAGTTTCCACCATTGGTACGATGCCAGTCAAAGTGGTTAACTACACGGTAATCTGAGAGAGGGTATGAACAGATGAAGGGACCAGAAAAGGCTTCACGTAAACATTCAGATCATTAGCAAACTTTGTCACCTTTAAACCACTTGTACAAGATGTGAGCTCTTGGACTGTGATAGAGTTTCTCAGAGTTTAATCAAGATCATGAGGCCAAGGACCCATCTTTATGGGGACAGATGAAAAGTTATTCATTGCAGAGGGTAGAGTGACTCTCTTCTCTCCCTTTCTTTTCTTTCTCATTTCGATCTACCAGTTTTATGACTCAAAGATGGCAAAATGTAGATCAGAAAGCAAAAATAACAGAAAAGAGATTGCTTCCTCACCAACCAATGGCCCAGAAGCCCTAGGAGAAACTAACAGATTCACATCAGTGATGAGACCTTTTATTAGAATAAAAGGGAAATCTAGGATGTCACCATTTTTTGGACTGCTAACATTTACCTCTCCCTCTCCTCAAATAAATATTCTAGATACAAACTTGGAGGTTTTAGACACCTGTGTCACCACCTCCTGAGACTTGTCCAGGATATTTTTCGTAATATTTTTAAGTAAATTTCATTTGGAGACATTTAGCTTCATAGGCGGACTCTCTCTCCTTTTCCTCCAACGTAGACATGGATTTACCACAAAATGAACTATATGAACAAGTATTGGCTATCAAATGTGAAAGTTAAAATAGACACAAGAATTTAGTCAATTCCTTTGTTCATTTAAAGGCAAAATACTATGAACCTAAAGAAACAATTCTAATTCAGAACATGGATATGAGAAAATTGCTCATAAGAAATTTTTAATGACACTAGAAAATAATCACTGAAGAACCTTAGGTTTGGGTTACTATAATTCTCTAATTGCATAAAAAGTTCATTGATTTCCTTTTCTTTTAAAAAAATTCTTAGCCAATAAATTTTGATAAAGTGCTAATGTAGACATTTCTTTTTATTTGAGGGATGCGTCCTGAATAGAGTGGCCTTCAGCACCACAAAAACAACCCAGGTCCTAGATTCCATGACCACCTCTGACACAAAGGTTACATAAATTTACTTCTGTAGTTTTATGGATCTGTGACCTCAGTTTTGTGTATTTCTTTGCTTTAGTATACATTGCAATCTTTTTCATGTCTCTTCTCTTCCTCGTAGGTGATTCTCGTCCATGGCTTTTTTATTTTCCTAATGAAACCAACAAGGAGTATCCTCTAAATAATTTAAGGAAAATCTTTTGATATTTTGTGGATATCAGCATTTTGTATTTGTATAGTCTACTTGTTATTTCTTGTTCTTATATAAGAATAATTAGATGGATGATGGATAGATGAATGGATAAAAGAATGACTGAAAATGCATTTAATAAGTACTAGCTACATGCTAGACACCTTGCTAAGCTCTGGAGATGAAATGAAACAAATTCCTACTGGGAGGATGAAGAGGAAGAGAAAGAAGAAGAAGAGGAAGCTAGAGGGCAGGGGATTTGGCTTAGAGAGAGCTGGAAAATGTGACTTTCCCATATCATTTACTTATTACAAATGTCATAATTTATGTTTTCTTTTGCATGAAAAATCATTGGTAGCACAGGGCAGCCAACTCATATTTTTTTTGTATATTTCCACAGCCCTTTCGGTCACCTCTAATGCTGATTCTTTGGATATTTTTTTCATGTTTCTTAGCCATATTGAATCGCTATGAGACTAATGGTGTTAGAAATGCTTCCTTTAGAGATGCAGTATCCCTGGGGCTTGAAGGTAAACAGCACAGTTGTCCTTGAGCTTAGGGATTTAATGATAGTATTGTATTTACTTCAGTGATCTATAATTTATTTGGCATGGTACTTCCTTCACTGTTATAGATTGCAATCCTAAAATTTAGTAAATAGTCTTCAAAGATTTCTATCAGTCATAAGGAGATAGTTGGATAGATATAGCTGGATAGATAGAAGATTGCTATATAGACAGATAGAATAGAGAGAGAGACAGAGAGAGAGAGAGACAGAGAGAGAATGAGAACTGAGTGCTTACCATAATTCTGGCATTGTATTACACCATTCTAATGTTCAAAGGTAGGTTACAAAATGTACCCTAGACAAGCAGTTGAGACCTTGAGACAAAAAACAAACAAATACCTTGTTGCAAGAAAGACCCTGGGACTCTTTCCCAAAGGAGATATTCAGAGACACTGGAACATGGCCCCATGTGCAAAGACACTTGCGAGACTAAGAGGGGGGAGAATTGGGCACACCTTCCATAAAGGAGTTCACAGGGGGTGCAAACATTAGGGAGTAGGGAGTGGGAGTACCATCTGGTAGTTTCCTATTTTAACAATTTATGCTTTCTAACAAAGTGCTAATCTCAGTTATTTCACTCTGATGGAGTACAAGGGCTATTCACACTCTCTCAATTTTGGTGGCCTGCCTCACTATGGGGGTCCTGATCACCATGCCCTAGTTGCTATGGCTAGAAAATTCATCATCTTGCCACCAAGATAATAATAAGCACTTTTAAATGCCGGGTAATTTGATATAGTCTGACAACAGAATTTACTGAAAATTTTCCAATGTATTTACAAAGCCATGATGTAAAGGGCTGCTTTCCCACACCCATCTCTACTTTATATAGCTTTTGTGTTTGCATTTTCACATCATAAATCAATTACGGTTACTATCTAATAACAGGAATTGTGAGATAGTAGAAAGAATTTAGAGTCAGGAGATATGTACTGAAATCACTTAACCCCTCTGGGACTTGATTTCCTTATCTGTAAAATGAGGGGTTCAGACTAGATGTTCTAACTTCCTGCTCTAATTCCTATGAGTTAAGATCTGAAACTAGACTTAAGCATAAACAATAACACATAACCACCAAACTGCTGATCTACTCGGGATGTATACTTAGTAGTCCATTTCCTCAAATTTAAATTTAAAGATTTTGAAGATTGTTATTATCAAGTAAAGGCAACGGGATTAAATAAGGGTTCTAGGCTCAGAGGAAGGAGGAATTAGTCTCTTTGTGACCATAGGCAAGTCACTTCATAGCTATGAGACCTAGCAAGTCACTAGAATTTATCTCCTAAAAATCATAAAGGGAAACCTGGAAAAACTTATATGAATTGATGCTGAGTGAAGTGAGCAGAACCAGGAGAATGCTGTACACGGTGTGTGAGGACTGATTTTGACAGACTTAGCTCTTCTCAGCAATGCAAGAACCTAAGACTTTTCCAAGGGACTCGTGATGGAAAATTCCATTCACATCCAGAGAAAGAACTACAGTTGAATTGCAGAGCGAAGCAGACTCTTTTTTGTTTTGTTTTCTTTCTCATGGTTTCTCCCATTTGTTATAATTCTTCTATGCAACATGACTAATGTGAAAATGTGTTTAATAGGAATGTATGTGTACAGCCCATTTTGGATTGCATTATGTCTTGTGGAGGGAGGAGAAAGGGAGGAGGGAGAAAACTTAAAACTTAGGGAAATGAATGTTGGAAACTGAAAATAAATACATTAAATATTTTTTAAAAATCATAAAGGGGTTATGATTTGCTGTGGAAGGGAGAATTCCCATACCAAACCAATATTGTTGACAAAATTACCAATCTTTTGCCTGTATGGGTAATTATCAAAATACAGAAAATTTATTTTCAAATTGCCTTAGGCATGTGATATAGCTAAACCATTAATTCCTTGAACTATATTACAGCTACCAGCAATCAGAATCTACTCAAAACAAGACTTTGGAATTATCCTGAACTTTCTTTTAAGGTATTCATTGTTAAATTTCCCAGGTTTTTAAAAAAAAAGTTCAGGAAGCAACTTCCTGAAGAACTCCATTTCAGTTCACAGCTGAAAATAGGGGGAATAATATTTTAAAATTATTTTTTCAATTACCAAAAATGTATTTTTTCTCTCCCTATCCCCAACAATTGAATAGAGAAGTAAACCCCTTGTAACAAATATTCGTATCCAAGCAAAACAAATTCTTGCATTGGTCATAACTGTCTCATTTTGCACCGGGAATAATTGTGTCACTTCTCTGTCAGGAAGAGAGAGGCATGCTTCATAATTAATCCTTGGAAATTGGGATTAATCTTTGTTCTTGATCACTTTTTAAATCTTTCTAAGTTGTTTGTCTTTACAGTGCTGTTGTTAATATATAAATTGTTCTTTTTCTACTCACTTCATTTTGTTATCAGTTCCTATAAGGATTCAGTAAAATGAGAATGGAGGTTATTTAGGCCTGTCCCCTCTTTGCTTGGTTTGGAAAAGAATAGGTATGGAATCATTTCTTTCCTCTATAGCACATTTGTCCTTTTTGGGGGATTGTCCTACAGACACGATAGTGTGGGGTCATAGCATTAATAGGTCTGATAACATCTGAATCCACTGGCACATGTGTGACCTGAAAGGATGTGGGGTGGGGGTTAAGGTGGTTTCTTCTGTGAAGTGGGGGATGGGAGCCAGCCAGGGACTTTCCAGTGACTGAACTAATGCTTTCCTGACACATCTGCATTTCACTCCGTTTGAGTGACAGGTGTACATGGATGCCACATTGGCTGCCAATATGTTATGAGACCATGGTAACAATCACTCATCTCTAGGGAGCTCTGCTGCTTCGTTGTTCCCTATCAGACATGAAAGAAATGATTTCAGGTGCCAGAAAATGAACTCTGATAAAGAAAACATTCGGGCTTTCTCGGCACTGGAGTCTGCCCTCAAGCAATAGCTTTGATTTAAAAAACAAACAAACAAAAAATACCTTCTTTCTATACATTTGCAATTAATCTATGATTATCTAAGGGGAAGTTGTGCTTCCCCTCTCTTTCACATGTGATCCTTTCTCCACAGCAAGGGTTTTCAAATGGAAGTTATTTCTTGCAAATTTCTCCAGATCACTGTGATGAAGTCATTTCCTCTAACCAACTTATCAGTTTAGAATATTATAGATTGTAGGCTTATTTGTGGATAATGCTATAATGATTAAGCATGCTGGGGGGAAAAATTAATAGGGTATCAAGAAAAACCAAGTCTACATCTGTCCCTTCTGATGGAGTGTGAGCCCTTCTAAAGAAAATACTTACTTTAACAAGTGCTTTTCATAGGTAGCTAGTTCTTTTGCGTCAATCCAGTAGTTCCGGTAGATACCATTATAAATCATATATCTGTGAATGAAGTGAATCAAAACAAGAACAAAAACTGGTAACATAAAAAGTACTCAGATCTGTGGTAGAGAGAGAGATTGTATTTGTAATATGTATGTGTATGTATACATATACGTATATGTATATGTGAACCCTGCTTCCCGAATCTGTTTTTGTCACCGTTTTGCACTGCAGTCGAGGGTGGATGATTAAGCCACTGTATACAGATGATTCTATTTGGCACATGGAATGAGATATGATTGTTGAGCTACATCACAAATGCTCTCCGTAATTTAAGTCACCAACCTTCCCATTTCATACCTCACACACATGCACATGCATATGCAAACAGCATATAAACATAAAGAAGCAAGATTATGGATAGAGATCTGGGCTATTAGTCAGGAGGAACTGGATTCAATTCCTGCCTTTGATAAAAATTGACTGAGTGACCCTAGGCAAATTATTTACTTCTCAATGCCCTGGGCAACTCTCTATGATTATATGTTGTAGAGAATATTGATCTGCAGTAGAAGAAGTCTATTATTGGGATTTAATAAAAAATAGATTGAAAATATGTTCCTTTCTTGGGACCTCAGATCTACTTTAAAATGAGGGTGCACACACAAACACACACACACACACACACACACACACATCTTTCTATGATTTAGGAATGAACATCAAAGGTCATCTATCTAGTACCTGAAAAAGAATCCCCTATTACAACATGCTTGACAAGGATAATTTAGACTTTGCTGAAACACCTCAAGTCAGGTATATTAAGGGAATACCTGTTATTTCATCAACTAGCAGCCCATCTATAACTTATAGTCTTAGAGATATGTCTGAGGGTCAGAGAGGTTAAGTGACTGCCTGTGGTCACATATTTAATAGGTACCAGAGGCAAGGTATGAACCCAGGTCATTGGCAAGTGACACTAGCCTCCTTATTGTTCTTCACCTAAGACACTACATCTCTCAGCTCTAAGTGTATTCACTAGTTGTCTCCCATGCCCAAAAGGATCTCCCTTCTCACCTCTACTTCCTAGTTTCCTGGGCTTCCTTCAAACCTTGGCTAAAGTCTTGCCTTCTACAGAAAGCCTTTCCCAGTTCTTCTTAATGTAAATACCTTCCTTCTGAGATTACCCCAATTTATCATGTGTTTGTCTTGGTTTTTTTTATGCAGTTATTTGAATGTTGTCTTCCTCATTAGACCATGGGGTACTTGAGAGCAGGGTCTGATTTTTTTTTTAACTTTTGTATCCTCTGTGCTTAGCACAGTGCCTGCCACACAGTAGATGCTTCATAAATACTAGTTGACTAGCTAACTGTCACATTGAGCAAATCCACCCTTCTATGAATATGCCACAGTGTTTCCCTCCAGTCAAATATCAGTTATTCATGCCATATCAAATGCTGAGGTGTATATGCTATTTTAAATCATGCAGTTCCAGTGACCTTGTGGTTTACATGAAGGGAGCACTTCTTTGAACACCTAGACTGCAGACCTAACTTCAGTTATTTCTAAGTTCGCTTCCCATTCTCACAGAATGATGTTATAACTTTATTTTGATTGGTTCTACAATGAATTAGAAAACAAAAAAAAAATTCCTGTGCAGGTGGAAGTGGCTAGCTTTTCTTTCAATTCTTTTTTTGCAAGGTACATAATGATGAGTTTAATGAGTGTCCCTAGAGGAATTAATTCTTCTTCTATGAATGGTTGACTCCTAAGAGGGTATTTTCATCATTCTATTTCTCTACATAATTGGACTCATTCAATTCTATTCTCCCCTTTTCCCACAAGAGAGACCTGTGTCCTAAGAGGGAAGTGAATTGTACACAATATTCTATCTCCCAGCTCTGGACATTTTCACTGATTTTCCCCTTTTCCAGGAATTCTCTCCCTCCTTATCTCCATATGTTGACTTCCCTGACTTTCTTCAAGTCCCAGTTAAAATCCCACCTTCCACATGAAGTCTTTAATTCTAGGGTCTTCTCTTTGTTCATATCCCAATTTAAACTGAATATATCTTTCTTATACATAGTTTTTGAGGCTATGTTCCCCATGACCCTGTGATTTTCTTGAAAGCAGCTTTTTGCTCTTCATTGCATGCCCATCACTTAACATGTGCCTAGCACATACTAGGTGCTTAATAAATGTTTAGCGATTGATTGAAATTCAATTTATCAAGTGTTTATGAAGTACCTATCACATACAAGTCACTGTGCTGGGCAATGAACACACAATAATTTAATTAAAAAACGTACAAGTAAACTCACTCTTCAAGATGCTTACATTCTATAATGAAATAAATAGTAAGTTAAGACAAAGTCATTTAAGGAAGAGGAGAACACTAATAATTTTTTTTAAAGCTTCATTGTAGTTTGTTTTACATCACAAACATTTACAGATCATTCCCATTCAATGGGAAGTCTCGTAAAACAAAGTTATGGAGCAAATCAATTAATCAGAACCAACAATAGTGACCGCATCTGAAAGTGCATCTACTATTCGTCTTCAGCATCTCCCAACCCTGAACCCTCTATTTTAGCATTTTCTTATTTAACATATCTATTTACTCTTCCTCTTACCTCATATTCCTTAGGGGAAGGGGAGGAGAAGTAATTCCTCATGACAAATATCCACGGTCAAGCAAAAACAATTCCCTCACAGGATACATACCAAAAATGTCTTACTCTGTACCCTAAATCTCTCTGTCAGGAGGTAGATAGCATATTTTATCATAGGTCCTATGGAATCATGGGTGCTTATGGTATTGATCAGAATTCTTATAGTTTCCAAAGTTTGTCTTTACAGTGTTGTTATTGTATAAATTGTCCTCCTGGCCCAATTTATTTCATTCTTCATCAGTTTATAAAAGTCCTCAAATGTGTTCCTTTTTATAAAATCGATAGTATAAATTGTCCTGATTATGCTCATTTTACTCTCATTGATTCATATATCCTTTGATATCTCTTTGAAATAATCTATTCCCTCACTTCCATCACATTCATAGTCACATCTTATTCAGCCATTCAATTGATAGGCAACCCTTTAGTTTCTGAGGGGATAGTGGTGGTAATTTTTTTTTCTTTTTGCTACTACATAAAGAGCTTCTATGAATCATTTTACATATTAGACCGTTTCCTATTTCTTTAATCACTAATATTTAAAGAGATCAGGGACATTTTCCCATAACAGGTGGAACATAAACTAAGTCTTAGACTTTAAGGATTTAAAGTGGTAGGGGAAAAGATGGAATGAAGTCTAAGCATGGGAAAGTCTGTGCAAAGGGGACTATTTAGGTCAACTGGAATAGTAGGTTAAAGTCAGATTGTGAAATACTTTAAGTGCCTGTGTTTGGAGTTTGTATTTTGTCCTAAAGGCAATAGGGAATCATGGGAGCTTCTTGAGCAGAAAGTGACATGGTCAAGCCTATGCTTTAGAAAGATTATTTTGACAGCTCTAAGGAGGCCAAACTGGATAGGAGACAGACTGGAAACAGGGTAATTGACTAGGAGGCTATAGAAATGACCCATATGATAGGTGATGAAGATTGAACTAGATTTGGTGAATGAATGGGGGTTGGGAGGGAATGGATGAGAAATATGCTGTGAGAGTAGAACATGCACTCTTAGGAAACTGATTAGAAAGGGATGTGAAGTGAATGGAAATATGGAGGGTGACACTGAGGTGGAGAACCTGTACAAATCAAAGATGCTGTTATGCTTGACAGAAGTAGAAAAGCTTGGAAAAGATATGGAAGTTTTTTATTAAGGAGACAGAGTTCTATTTGAGACATATTAAGTTTGAGATGTCTGTGGGATGACTAGGTAGAGATGTCCAATAAGCAGTTGGTGATGCAGCATGGGACTTCAGGAGAAAGACTAGGAATGGATGTTTAGACTTGAGAGTTATCTGCATAAAAATAATGATGAACCCATCAGAGGTAATGAATTCACAGAGCTGGAGTGGTGGGGAGGAGAAGAAGATCCAGTATAGAGCTTTTGGAGATACTCACACTTTTAGGTCAGTTTCAGAAGGAGTAGTCAGACACATATAGTAATAACTAGGAGACAACGCTGAAACTCAAGGGCTGGGAGACTGGCCAGGTAAGAGAATAGTCAACAAAAGTGACAGAGAAATAAAGAATTATAAAGTCTGAGGCGAGGGGTAAGTATGTAGAGGTTAGTTTCAATAGAATGGTGGTCAGAATCAAGACTGCATGTGGTCTAGAAGCAAACAGGTAGTCAAAAATAAGCCTGCAAATGTAGTTGGATTTTTTCCAGGAATTTGTCTGTGAAGGAATTTGTCTGGAGGGAACAGTAGGGTCAAATGAGGATTTTTGTTTTATTTTTAGAATTTGGAGATCTGGGCATGTTATTTGACCATAAGGAAGGAGACAGTAGAAAAATGAAGATAATTTAAGATGAGATTGAGAGAAGGGATGATTTATTGAGCAAGTGACCTGTCCCTAGTAGATAGATAGATAGATAGATAGATAGATAGATAGATAGATAGATAGATAGATAGATAAATAGATAGATAGATAGATATAGATATAAAACCAATGGGTGTTGTTGAATTGAATGAAAACACAGAATGATGCAAAAGGTAAAGTGAAATTCCTTTGTCTAGGGATTAATGACTTCCATTTCTTTAGAGCAGCAAGTTTTATGAAATACTTTACTTACAACAATTTTTGAGGTGGGTAGATTCTTCCCATTTTGTAGATGAAACAAACGAACCTCAAAGTAGGAAAATGATTCACCATGGTCACTCAGCTAGCATCAGAAAGTGAATTTGAATGCGCATTTCCTCACCCCTAAGTCTAATGTTCTTTCATTAGAATCAGCTACAAGTAAAAGGAAAAATAAAATGCAAATGCCTAAAAAATATAAATGCTTTTGAAAAGTTCAAATTTGATATTTCATTCTTCATAAGAAGCACAAAGGAAAGGACTGGTCATGGTTTCTACTCATAGAAGAAAGACTTTCTCCACTGTTGTGTTACATTTTGATAAGACTGTTTTTCTTATATTGGCTCATTTCAAGATCAATTCTAATTAAGCCTTATCATTAAAAACTGTATAAAAAATTTAATGAGCATGCACATCTCATTGAATTTGCACTCCCAGAAAGACAAGGCTGTACTAGAAAGGCAAGTCTTATGAACAAGCTTTACAGGGGATTCACAGTATAAAGCTATTCATGAGCTTACCCTCAAAAAGATGGAAATCCTGACCCATTGGATCACTTCTCTAGGGTGACTGAGGAAAGGGTCATAAGATTTTTATGTCCTTCCTTCTCACCTTTAGCCTATTTCTTCTCTTCCCTAAGAGAAACGCCACATAACATATTGTGCTATTGCCTATTCGCTCTGCCTTGTTCATTGTTTCTATTTTCCTCTTTTTGCATGCAGCCTTGCTTCCCAGTTATTTTCCCCAACTCCTAGTATTATTATTACTTCCAACATGAAAAGACTATTATATATTAACAATCAGAAGGGAACAGTGGCTTGGAAAATATAGAACAATTAGTAACTCCTGGATCATTTTCATTTGGATTTCAAAAATAATGTATTTTCATTGTGCAGCAAATTTATTTCTCTGTTTTATCTATCCAGGTGGGGAACCTGGGGCCTTAAGGCCACTTGTAGCTTTCTAGGTCCTTGGGTGCAGCCTTTTGACAGAGTCCAAGTTTTACAGAACAAATCCTTTCACTAAGAGGATTTGTTCTGTAAAATTTGGATTCAGTCAAAGAGGATACCCTTGAGAACCTAGAGGGAGACATGTAGCCTGGAGGAGTCAGGTTCTCCATCCCGACTAAGTGATTTTTCTTTTTTTCTTTCTTTCTTTCTTTTTTTTTTTTTTAATTTAAGGTGACTAGATACTGTTTTTGAGCACTTTAAAAGCAATCGATTAGGTTCTCTTCAACAGTCTCTTTTCAAAAATATCCAGTTAGACTTGGCCTTAGAATTGGGTTCAAGTTCTGACTGTGAAGAATACTGGGTGTATGACTCTACGACGTAGTTTAATTCTCCTTTCTCTGGACAACTTTTTCAGATGATACCTTGCAGAGAAGGTACTAACTCTCTCATTTAGTAGAGAGATTCCTCACCCTGGGAGTTTCTACATCTCCCTATCTTATCTCTTCATTAAAAAAAACAGTCCTGAAGGAATATAGTTTGTTGGTGCTTGGCTAGCCCAGCATGCATACTGCCCTTTTTTCTTTTCTTTTTCTTTTTTTAAAATTTATTTATTTATTTTTAGATTCCAACATTCATTTCCACAAAATTTTGAGTTCTAATTTTTCTCCCCACCTCTCCCTTCCCCACACCTCCTAATACCTTGTTTTTTGATTACCCCTTCCCTCAATGAGCCTTCCCTTTTATCACACTCCACCCTTCCCTTATCCCCATCTTCTCTCTTTCTTGTGGGGCAAGATAAATTTCTATACCTGTGTTTTTTTATTTTCCAGTTATATGCAATAATAATTCTCAACATTCATTTCTAATATTTTGAATTCCAACTTTTCTCTCTCCCTCCCTCTCTCCCCATCCCCACTGAAAAGGCAAGCAATTCAATATAGGCTACATATGAGTTGTTTTGCAAATGACTTCCATAATAATGATGATGTGTAATACTAACTGTATTGGACTCTATCCTACACTGTCCCCCCCTTTTTTTATTCTCTCATTTTACCTTTTCCCTTCCCAAAAGTGTTTACTTCTAGTTAGTCCCTTCTCCCATTTGCCCTCCCTTCTATCACACCCCTCACTCCACTTGTCACCTCCTTCCTTAGTTTCCTGTAATGTATATAGATTTTCATAACAAATTTAGTGAGCATGTTATTCCCTCCTTAAGTCATATGTGAAGAGAGTAAGCTTCACTTTTCCCATCTCATCTTCTCCCTTTTCTCCTCCACTGAACAAGATTTTTCTTATCTCTTTTGTGAGTTATAGCTTGTCCCATTCCATTTTTCCCTTTCTCCTCCCAGTTTTTTCCTCCTTCACCCCTTAATTTTATTTTATTATTTTTTTCTATGGATATCATCTCTTCTGATTCAACTCAACTTGTACTGTGTGTGTGTGTGTGTGTGTGTGTGTGTGTGTGTATAATCCCTCCACCTACCCAAATACTGAGAAAAGTCTCAAGAGTTACAAATATTATCTTTCCATGTAGGAATGTAAACACTTTAGAGAGTGTTTTATGATTTCTCTTTCCTGTTTACATTTTCATGCTTCTCTTGATTCTTGTGTTGGAAAGTCAAATTTTCTATTCAGTTCAGGTCTTTTCATCATGAATCCTTGAAAGTCCTCTATATCATTGAATGACCATTTATTCCCTTGAAGTGTTATATTTAGTTTTGCTGGGTAGGTGTTTCTTGGTTTTAATCCCAGTTCTTTGACTTCTGGAATATCCTTTTCCAAGCCCTTTGATCCCTTAATGTAGAAGTTGCCAGATCCTGTGTTATCCTGACTATATTTCCACAATACTTGGATTGTTTCTTTCTAGCTGTTTGCAGTATTTTCTCCTTGACCTGGTAACTTTGAAATTTGGGTACAGTATTCCTAGGAATTTCTCTTTTCAGGTCTCTTTCAGGAGGTGAGCAGTGGATTCTTTCAATATTTATTTTACCCTCTGGTTCTAGAATATCAGGGCAGTTTTCCTTGATAATTTCATGGAAGATAATGTCTAGGCTGTGTTTTTGATCATGGCTTTCAGGTAGTGCCATAATTTTTAAATTGTCTCTCCTGGATCTATCTTCCAAATCAGTTGTTTTTCCTATGAGATCTTTCACATTATCTTCTATTTTTTTCAAACTTTTGGTTTTGTTTTCTAACTTCTTGATTTATCTCATGGTCATTAGCTTCCCTGAAGTGGATTCTCTTTTTTAAAGAACTATTTTGTTCAGTGAGCTTTTGAACATTCTCTTCCATTTGGCTAACTCTACTTTTTAAAGCCTCCTTCTCCTCATTGGCTTTTTGGACCTCTTTTTCCAATTGAGTTAGCCTCTTTTTAAAGGTGTTATTTTCCTCAGCATGTTTTTGGTTCTCCTTTAGCAGGCTGCTGACATGCTTTTCAAGCTCTTCTATGGCCTGAGACTATTTCATATTCATTTTGGGGGTACTGCAGGAAGAGGTCTTGCCTTCCTCCGACAGTATGTCTTGTTCTTCCTCATCTGGAAGGATGGAAAGAGACACCTGTTCACCAAGAAAGTTATCTTCTATGGTCTTAATTTTTTATCTGTTTTGGGGCATTTTCCCCGCCAGTTACTTGATTTCTGAATCCTTGGTCAAGAAGATGGTCTTATTGCCCCTCCTCTCCCCAGTACTGTGTTCAAGGCTGAGATTCAGATCAGCCACTCAATTTCACCAGAGGCTTTAGTCTGAGCTGCCTGGACAATGGACCCAGGATGCTTCCTTGGCCCCTGTAGCTGCCTGCCTCCTGCTGCTGCTGCCACCTGGGGCCAGTGCTGTGGGAAGCCCATTACCCTCTCACCCAGCTGAGAAACACCTCCCACACTGCCACTGACCTTTGGAGCTTTCTTTGTCGCTTGTAGGTTGAGGGATGTGGGATCCTCCTTACTGGGAATTCTGCCCCGAGATCTGTTCAGGTCCTGTTCCTTCCAGTGCAGCATGGCCTGGACTGGGCTCTGCTCTGCTCAGCATCCCATGAAATAGACCTTTCCTGTAGGCCTTCCAGGTTACCCTTGGCTGGAAACCTCTTTCACTCTGTTGTTCTATGGCTTTTGCTGCTCTAGAATTCATTGAGAGTAATTTTTTACAGGTTATTTTGTGGGCTGTGGGGGAAGCACTAGAGTATATACATCTTTCTACTTTGCCATCTTGGCTCTGCCCCCCCCCCCCCAACTAGGTGATTTTTAAAAATTCTTTGTGTTTACTAAGGATTTACTACTGACAACAGAGGGAAGTGGGCCTCAGAATGCTGGGTGGCAAGGAAAGAAACTAGCCTGAGACTACAATGTGTTCACAGGTCATTCATTCCAGTCAATACAAATTTATAGGGCATTTTCTATGTATAAAGTACTGCATTCCACTGTATTTAGTGGAATACAAAGATGATAATAATGTTAGCTTCCATTTATATAGTGCATCATATCTGTCAAAGCACTTTCCTCACCATTGATCTATAAAGGTATAAGAATTATATTGGATCAGGAAACTGAGGTTTAGGGAGGCTAAACGATTTGTCCACAGCCATATAACTTGGTAAAGGGTGAGATGTAATTTCAACTCAAATTTTTTGACTCAAGCTCAATGCTCTTTTGCAGTGCCACAGTTAGATCACTAAAATGTCCCTGCCCTTAGGAAGAAGATCATAATATCATGGTTTAGAGGTAAAAGAGACATTAGAGATTATCTAGTCTAACCCCTTTTGTTATAGCAGAAGATGGGACTGAGGCTCAGAGAGGCTGTGACTGATCACACAGGTGGTAAGTGATTCATGTACTCTACTTTCTGTCTTTCCCCTGGAATCATGCTGATAATTAATCTGCAGATAATCATGGACTAAGCATATTAATTTACCAGGACAATAGTTTTTCTGGGATTTTGTTTTTGTTTTAGGAAGCACAGTGCTCTACTTATAGTTAATTCTTAATTTAAAAAAAAAAAACATTGAATGGAATGGAATAAGGAAGATACGTGCTAGACACTTATAGGCTAATGATAATTTCTCAATGGTACCTACTATCTTAATTTTAGCTTGCATAATGTCACAGAATTTCCTTTCTCCCATCAGGCTGAGCAATGTGCCAAAATTCAGTTTCATGAAGTCTGTTCTTACTTAGTTGGGAGTGAAAGGAGCATGTGGAATAAAAGGAGTCCTTTCCCCATGTTTTTCCAATGTTCTTCCTAATGAAGCATTCCCCTCCTAAATTCGCCAGGAATATATCAGGTCTACGAAGTTTTCATAAAGTTGTGAGACATAAATTAGGTGATTAGAATTAGTTAACATTGTGATTGTTGTTTGAAGTTCATAGCACAAGACACAAGAAAGTATTGCCAGTTGCCTAGGGGAGATTTAGAAGCTTCATTATCTCTGATATGTAAAGCCCTTTGTGTTTTTTTCCTCAGAGTCTTTCCTAGAGGGAAAACATGTCTGTATGTTAAAGGATCACTTCACCGTTATATTCCTAGCAAACCAATAGGGCCATTCCCATTAATTTTGTTGGAAGGGATAGTAAAATATGTATATACCAATTCTCATAATATATGAGTACACTAATTCCCTCAATTTGTAAGAATGTATCATAAGCCTGATTTTGATCTGTGACTTATGTGTCTTGTTACTTTGTAATTCTACATATGTATATTATCTGTTTAAAAATAGAAGCGGGTGAACTGACTTTCAAGATTGCTAACACTATGTATTCATTAATCATTGTAAATTTGATGACTACTAACACCGCTGACATTTGTTGGGTTTCCTATTCCTCTTTGTACACAGGAATTCACTGGCTAAATAACTTCTCGGATGATTTGCTTTCTTTCATTTCCTCTCTTATCCCTTCTACCTCAAACTACTTTGTTCATGTTGGAGAATAAGTTCAGGCTAAATTTAAGACAGTTTTTCCTTAGGCTGCTTAGACAAGGTCAAAATTATAATCACATTGATGAGAAAAGAGTTCCCTCCACTTAGGTTCACTCAGAGTAGCTTGGCTTAGAAAAGTCACTGCATAAGCATCTCTATCATGCTACAGAGACTATGCACTTGGCATTGAATTTTTGGGGGCAGCAAGGGTATGTCAACACATGAGTGGTTACGTAGCCCAAGGCCTGATAATTCTCTTTCTATCCCAATACAATAAATGCTTATAAAGTACCATAAAATATGCCTCTGTGATAGACTTTCCTACCCCCTAATTACAACCTCAATTGGGTCTAATCAGGAATTTCAGGTAATACATTTCTTGATATAGTAGAAAGAGCACTAAACTTACAATCCAAAGCCCTGGGTTCCAATCCTCCCTCCATAATTTCCTCACTATAAATTACCTGGAGAAAGTCCTTTAACCTTTCTCAATCTTAGTTTTCTTATGTGTGAAATGGGGTTAATAATACTTGTAAAACCTGTTGTGAACAAAGTATTTTGAAAAACTTCAAAGTGACATAGAAACCCAAGGTTAATGGAGGTTCTGGTATGAAAGTAGGTATAGAAGCCAATGTAAGTGTACTGAAGCCAATGGACATCAAGTAAGTTATTCCATTTCCTTTCCATCCATATCAATTCCTAAACTAGCAGCATTTCAGAACCACCAAGATGCTGAAGATTGGAATGCCTGGAAAAAACAGAGGAAGATGAATAAATTATAATTTATGAAGGAAATACCATTTGCACACAGATCCCTCTTCTTCACAAATATGAACCTCTGCCCTCTACCTGCAGCTCATGCAATTTCTCATGCAACTCTACCAATAGAAAGTTCTCATGACTGTGATACAGAAGAGAGGGTTCTAAAATACCTCAACATTACTTAGGAGAGAATCTTTGTGCAATGTGACACTATTAATCACAATGTTCCAAGTGCCCATGCTATACACTGTAAGATGCTTTCAGCCCCATTCTGATGTGTGTTCTCCTTGGTCTTATCTTGGGGCTGTCAGTTTCCAGATTCTTCGGTCATGGAGAATGCATGTTCTTTTCTTACTATATTCTGGCAGTTGGACAGGGTGCCACCACAGAGAAAGCTTTCTCCCAAGGGAAAATGGCTCTTGGCAAAGAACCTACCTCCTGAGGTGCACATTTTGGGCAATAGAAGAACCATGGCAAAAGACTGAAAAATTATCCAATTCTAAACTACCAAAAAATGGGGAAATTTTCCATTCCTGTCTCTGGAGATACTTTAGTTTTCTGTTTTCTTATTTTTTTCTTTGTCTTTATCCATCTATCCATATGGAAAGGTGTCTCTTTTTTATCACTGTCTTCTTTTTCCCTTCCCTCCCTTTTCCCTCTCCACTCTTTACATCAACATGCATCCTCATCCACTTTTATGTTACTGTCATCCAACTAACCAACCAGCAAAGCTTTTAAAGATGAGTTGATGTATGGAAAGAAATAAAAACAATATGAAGAATAATAACAAACAGATTGAGAAGATGAAGAAAACATCAAGAAATAGAAACTAAGCTAAGTTATATACAGACAGTTTTCTGTCTCTAACAACACACTGAGATCACATATATATGGTAGAGGTATCTCTCCTTTTCCTCATTCTCTCTCTCTCTCTCTCTCTTTCTCTCTCTCTGTCTCTGTCTTTCTGTCTGTCTCTCCCTTTCTGTCTCTCTCGCTTCCTCTCTCTCTGTCTTTATCTTTCCCTTTCCTGTTTTTTTTTCCTAAAAAAAAGGCTGGGGGTGGGTGGGTGAAGAACTACCCCACAAAGCAGTGCTTCAGTGTGTATGTTTGTACGTGTTTCAGGAGAAAAAAATATCAGGACATTGTATGAGAGAGAACTGGTTCTGCTGTGGATCGACAAGGGCTTATTATTCTGAGCAGTACTCAATCAAATGTGGCCCCTATGAACAGAGAGTAATGTTGGCGAATCATCCTGGGGGCTTTTTTTTCTGTGTGTGAGTGGTATCCATCTGTCAGCTGTCAGTGCCAGTGAGAGATATACAGAGCTGTCACTTCTCGTCAGCCAGCATTTGTGAGGCCTTTTGCAGCTGCTACACAACACATACTGTCCTTATTGAAGGCCGGCAAGGAGTCTAGGAGAAGATTGTGCTGGGCAGGGTGAAAAGGAGAAAAGAGATGTCAGGGCCGTTCTAGGAGAACAGTGTAGAACCGTCAAAGACATAAGTACAAGCTACACTTGTTTTCCCTATTTTTTCAAAAAGAATAGTAGCATTAAATAATAGATCTCTGAGAAGTAATGCAGCTATATTTTGTCTCTGGAAAACCTAGGCAGGTTCAGGGTTCCAGGATCTATGGAACACATAATAGCAAATGAAATTTATATCACAATAAATGAATACATTCAAAGTAGAGATAGTGATAAATAAGGAGATACCAACAGAAGGACACAGCTTTTATTTTACATTTTCTGCAAATTTATATTAATGTAACCACTGTATAAATGCATTCAGGTTCTTAACATGTGTGTAAATGCTTAGGGTTTGAAAAAAGTTTGTGAAAGGAACAGTACATCAGCTACATACATGTGCATTCTGTGATGATGTGTATACTGAAAATGACTGTGTCAGGAAAATAAATATATTTATCTTTATGTAGCATTCCAGTCCATATTTCAATCATTTTTATTTCTGGCATGGATATATTTAATTTAATTATTTTATACTAATTATAAGCTCTGTGATCTTTCTCCTACAAACATTTCTTTGTAAAACACCAACATCTAATAGCTGTACTTTTAGTTCAACAAAACTGACTCTGCCAACTAATGTTCTGAATAATATTCTATAGGTATATAAAAAAATTAAATTACACTCTTCAGTTGGCTCTGTTTTCATCTGAGGCCAAGAGGCAGTTGTAGTTCCAATACCTTTGCTAGAGTGAAAGGTTGGTCATTTGGTTTTCATCATTTTAATAGTCTTGGTTATCCACAGAAAATAGGACCAAGAACTGCCTTCAACAAAATCTAAAAATCTGATAAATTCATTCCTTCATTTTGCTCTTTTTATCCTCGGAGCCTATCAGCATCTGACCCATAGTAGTTGCTTCATGAATGCTTACTTAGTTGAATTGAAAGTTAACCAGAGTAATGGTGGTAACAACTGTTTTCCAAGCTCAGAACAACATACTTGGTAGCATTCTAATGATGAGGATTATGATCTGTGCTCAGAAAGTAGGGAAAGAACTTGGTTAAAAGGAAGAATATGGACAGCGTTACTGTAAGAGACAGAAGTAAAAGAAACTAGGTTATGAAGGGATGAAAAATATAAATGATAAATGGCCTCCTTCTTATTTCAAAAGTTAGCATGTGAGGCTGTGAAACCTGGACTGTAGTGAGATAAGTAGGGATAAGATGGGTAGAAATTATATCAAATCAATAAAAGCTTTTGAGCTTCTATTTTATAAAAGGAATTAATTTTAGGAACAAAATGTCAACCCCGCCCTCAGGAGCTTACACTTATTTCATTTGGAGAAATAAAGCATAAACGTGCAAAGTTAAATAAAAATATAAGATTTGAATAACAATTCAAGGCAAGAGTAAAAGATATATGAAAAAGCAGTTTATGATAAATTATCAACTAATTGTACTGAATATATTTTCTGTAGCCGAAGGAGTATCCCTTCAGGTTAGACTGTTCAGGAAGGTTTTAAAGAGGTGGTGAATTCTGAGCCAAATCATAAAGAAATCATAGAATGGAAGGAGAAAGGGATGGCATTCTGGGCAAATGGAATGGTGTGAAAAGAAACAAGGAGATAGGAAAAGGTGACGTATTTTTAGTTGATGGTGAATAAGTGTCACTGAAGGACATATTCATGTAAAAAAATTGGAAAATTAAGACTGAAGAAGCAAAATAAGGGCCATATCTCAGAGGACTTTAAATACCAAACTGAAGGGGAAAACAGGTTAGAAAAAAATGAAAATAGATAAAACTAGGTTGGACTAAGAAGCCTAGGAAGAGACAGTTGTTAACTATTAACAGAGCTAACATTATAACACTAGTAGATACCCATTGGCCTCTACTTCTTTTTTTCCTCTTTTTCCTATCCTTGGAGAAAATATTGCCTCAGTCAAGCAGTTCCTAATGAATTCATATTTTCCTAAAGACAGACCAAAGAGATCACAAACCATATTGAACACAGATATTTTGACTTTTAAAGCATTTGCTTTTCAATCACATAATAGACTCAAATCAATGGAGGTGGTGAAAAATAATGAATGTTATTTCTATACTCTTCATATACCTTATAAACTGAATGAGGCTGTAAATAAAGGCAGGGTTAGGTTTTCTAGTCAATGTTACAGGTGTACATTAAACCTCCATACTACAGGAGTAAATCCTTCAGAATGACCCCTCCAGAGGATGTACTGTTCTGTGGCCTCAGTCCACCAAAGGAAAATTGACTGGATTACAACAGATTGCCTTATAAAAGTTATTCTTTCCTGGGGGGTGGAACAAGAGAAATGGGCTGCTTTGGAGGTGGGGGGGCTGACTGATACAAGTTATCATGATTAAGAAGCCCAGGAGGCTAGAGAATCTTTATAAACTTAGTTATTCTCAGGGATGGAAAGCGAAAGGCCTGAAGTAAATTGGATCTAGGAAGTAAAGCCTATTTACTGCCAGGTGCCTAAGAGGGCATTCTGTGGACGCAGAGAGAAACAAAGGATTTTTTTTTTCTTATTTAAGTCACATGAAAAACTGGACTATACACTGTTTAAATTCTTCAGAGTTAACTTTAATACTTTTATCCTTCTTCCTTTATAGTGTTTCTTCCTGAAGGTTTCTCCAGGCATATCCCTTAAATCACAACCTTACACACACTACATGATAGTATGGGTCATATATTCAAAATGTTAAAATTCAACCCACTCACTAAGATGGGAATAAAAAATAAAAATATGTGGTCCCTAAAACAGACAATGATCCATGAGCAGTTTCCCTTGACCAGAAACTGTATGTTGGGGCACATGAGAAGACATGGAATTTTGGTTTCTTGAGTGTTTATCTCAATATTATATTAATAGACAACATGAAAAATACATGATTTCCATGGATGAACACATAACTCCTTGAGTAAAGTGGTTCAAAACTTTCTAGTTTTTGCTAAAACGCAAATAATTTTTTTTTAATTAGTAAGTTATTATAAAGGAGGAGGAAATAGTCATAAACTATAGTGCTATGCCAGCATGATTTAAAAAGTGGGTTGGGGCAGTGTAGTGGAGTAGACAACCAACACAATGTATTTAGCATATTGACATTTCTTATTAACAAAATATAACCAAAGGAGGAAAATTGACAGAGGTAGAATTTTCCATCCAGCAGTGGTACAATTATAATAGAGATCTTGTCAAATATCAGGAGACCATAATGAAGTAGTCCCACTTACTGCACATCAAAGGAGACAAATGCATAAGAAGATATCATGTTATGGTAAATTCCTTTCTGTTCCAGATACCAACGATGTAACAATTTATTTTTCTGTAGGAAAGCTGATGGAGAAAATGTATTAGGATAATGATAATGTAGCAGATGTTGAATTAGCCTATAAGGACCATTCCAGGCAGCATGTGCTTGGAGTTCCCCTAGAAATTTCTGGGAGCTCACAGGACATGGTGATTCAATACTTACACCTTTGGGGACAGCACACTTCCTAGCTGATGATAGCCATGTAAATCCTGAGTAGTCCTTTAGTCCTCCCTAGCCCTTTGATTGAAAGGAGGTAGGAGTGGGCAGGGGACAGAGGTGGAGACAGGAGAGAAGATGCGATTGAAGTAGGATCTTTTTGTTGTTTTTGTTTATGCCAAGAAGTATAATGCTTCTGAATAATGTGGTTAAGGAGGATCTTTACCACCCATCGATGGGCCTGCCCACTGAGGGAAGCTTGGTTAGAGGAGCTGTTTTATAGGAGGGTCCCAGGTACCTTTTGTTTTTTCTATTGAGGCAGTGGGTCAGATGGTTATGCCCTCTGGCTCTAAAAAGTGTATAAATACTCACTAGGGCAAGTTTTTGCTTTAAGGATTAGTTTTTGTAATTAGTTTGAGTGCCAAAATTACTGCTCTGGGAAGCTGACGTTCAGAGTACTGACTCCCTGGAATTAGGTGAATGATATACGTGCTTGGTTAAAGGAATGATACATGCGCTTGATTAAAGTGATTGTCAACCCCTCAAAAGTTGCCTTTCCTTTTATGAAGGCAGATCTAAGAATATGTGATAGCAGGCCCCCCTGTGTATGTTGGAGGACTTACTGTTACAGATAGTCATTTAAAAGGAGAGAGTTTCTGACTGACTCCCTTCAACCCTCCAGATGGCATCATAGCCCTAGCACTTTCCATAAAGTGTGTGTAGGGGGGCTAGCTAGCCCTGTTCCCACACCACAACCATGGCAACCAGAAGCACACGTCCTATATAGGCTAGACCGAGAATAAGTTGGAGGCTTCATCTCTTGGTTATTCTTTCTTGAATATCAGTGCTTAAGTGCCTAATCTTGGGAAGAACATGTCCAGATTTTTGATGCAACTGATGGGCGGTCAGGTCAGGATTCCCTGGCAATTATACCAGTGATTTTGGACAAAAGAGCCCCAATAAGAGTAATAGCCCAAGCTTAGTTTATCAGAAGACAATAGCAAGTTATCTGGGCAGATGAGGCAATATGTAAAATATCCAACCAATACTCTCCAACACTACTATACACTCTGAAACATTTCAAGGATCAGTTTCCCACTCAGTTGTACCAAAAGCTATATCAGGTTACTGAATCCTGTTTAACATTTGCATTTGTCAAATTCATACTTGTGAATCTTCTGTTATTAGCATTCCTTGTGTGTGTAGGAAATAAATACCTGTCCCATATCTGATTCAAATTGTATATTTAATACCTTTCTACTCCCTCCCTCATCAGAGGAGTCCTAGACACAAGTCAAACCTAAGCTTTAAGTAATCTTTCTCCAGGACACTAAAGTGTGGGTTGAACTAGCAAAAGATAAAAAGTCCAGATAAAAGATAAAAAGTCATTAAAGTCCAGACTACTTTTAGAAATGAACTCTGTTGAGATCATATGCCTAGGTCTAGATCAAAGGAATACCTTAGAATGAGTGGGTTTAATGTCCCAGCCCTAGGATCCATTAGCAATTCTTAATGCTAAAGTAATAAAAGAATTGATATATTTCAAAATGTCTACTCTGTGGGAATTTCCAAGTGATCAAATTAGTGTAGTAGAGGAATGAGAGTTTGGAAGGAATTACTCAAAAAGCAAAGTTGAAGGATATGGTAGGCATGAGCAGTCTGTAACACTTTAAAATTAAGAAAGTAAAAGAAGCAGTATGCCATGTCATCAGAGAACTTTACTTCAGAGGTGAGGTCAAAGGGGATGAACTAATCAAATAGAAAGAGATGAAGAATGGACAGCTTCCATGTGAATACAAGCAAAATGTCCATCCTCTAACACATCAAGACCCATGTGATCCATCTGTATGGAGTTATGAATGAGAATTGCGAACAACCATGCAAACATGGAAGGGTTTGTCCACTGCAACAATAGCATTGATGATCCAATAGCTCTGGAATAGTATTGGCAAATGGATTCACCATCTCCAGTGACTCTCCCCTCAGGGGAAGTGTATCTTCAGAAAAATGTGACTCTATAAGATTCTACCAACTCCCATTCTTCTTCTCCTTCTTTCACCTGCTGAAAAGGAGTGCCACAGGTTGTCTGCCCCTTTTTCAATCAAGTGGTCATCTAGTATAAAAGGGAATATTTGCACACTTTGGGAAAGAAAAGCAGTGCTGGTCTGAGTCATGAAGTCTCGATTTCTCCCTTCCAACAGCTTTTGTCCGTAATCACTGACTGAAGTCCTATGCTTTTGTCATTTCATTTGAAATCTCACTGGTACACCAATAACTTGATTATTTTTGTTCGGATGGCATAGAGGTACTATGTTGATAAATACTGTACGAATAGAATTAGTATGTTGCAAACCAAACTGAATGATGAGTAAATCTCTCAAGGGTTTACACAAATCCTGTAAATAAGCTCTAGCTGAATATAGAGTTTGAATTAATATATTTAAATGAACATCAATCAATTCGCAAGTCAAACTATTAACAATTACCTTTTAAGAAAACCATTTCTTAGCCACAAAATGCCCCAGGTGACCTCCCTTCCTTAGACTGTGCATAAAGAGACTTCCAAAATATCTATACAATGATCACTGGGCAACCAATTTAGTCTTTGAAATAGGGCTGTGGGGAAGTAGTAAGAGGGTTCATGTATGCTCGGAGCTCATTTGCTCTTCTATTGAAACCCTTGATAAAAACCTGTTTGGATTATCACTATACTAGTTCCTGTTGGTGCTTTGACTCTACTACTTACAGAAATGGGAGAACAAATTCAACATAGTAGACACATTTCATAATACATACATGGATTACATATATATATATTTGTGAATTCACATATACATGTGTGTAGCAATGTGTACATTCATATATACTTAAATTATATGGTTCTCAAATCATGGATCCTTTTGAAAATTTGTTTGGGTAACTAAATGGCATAGTGGATAATGGACTGGGCCTGGAGTCAAAAAGACCTACATTCAAATCCAGCCTCACCCTGAGCAAATCACTTAATCAGTTTGTTTCAGTTTCTTCATCTACAAAAAGAGGATAATAATAACAACTACTTCCCAGGATTGTTGTGAGAAACAAATGTATGCTATACATTTATACATATATATGTATACCTATATAGATATATATGTGTGTGTGTGTGTATATGTATATATATAAAACATAGCACATATGTATAAATGTCAGCTATTAGCAATTATTTTGTCAAATTTACCTTTGTGAGTTTTCTGTTTTTAGCATTTCTTTTGTTTGTAGGAAATAAATACCAGTCCCATACATGATTCATATTGTACATTGAGTACCTTTCTACTCCCTCCAAAGAGAAAACCTACACATAAGCCGAAACTTAAGCTTTAAATAATTTATCTACTGGTCACTAGGGTGAGAGTTCACATACACACATGAATTCATATGTACATGTTATAATGATATGAACATTCATGCATACATGAATTACATGAATTCAGAATCTTGTTTTACATTTGATTTGACAAATTCTCCTTTGTGAGTCTTCTGTTTTTACCAGTCCTTTTGTGTATAGGAAATACATATCAGTCCCATATGTGATTCACATTATACATTGAATACCTTTCTACCCTCTCCTTAGGGGAAGCAAAACCCTAAACTTTAAATAATTTGCCACCAGATCATTAGGGTGAGGGTTTACATACATACATAAATTCATATATACATTCCAGGTCATAGTTTTAGGAAAATAATTGGCTCCAACTTTAAAATTCTCTAATGCTATGGAAGTTTTTAAGCAAAAACTACATGACAACTCACTAGCATTTATGTAGGTGCGGGGGGAGATTCTTGGACTAAATGACCTCTGAAGGCCCCTCTGATTCCATGATTCTGTGAAAACATATATGATATGATAGAATAGGTAGCAAAAGACCCCATTACTTGTAAAATATTCACCCCTACTACATGATTAGCAGTGCTGGAGATTGCAGAGTTATTTCTAAATGCTGTGCAGTTTGGATTTGTAAGGCATCAATTTTCCATTTCATTTTTTGTTAAGTCAAAAAGAGAAATCTTTAACAAAATATTACTCTGGCATATGACTATAGTGCAATTGGTGAATCCTATTTGAAGTTTCTGAAATACTTATACCAAATGCACTTATACATTTTTGTTCTGCATAGTCTGTGAGAATCAGCATGGCAGAGTAGACAGAAGATCCTCTCTACCATATTAGTAGGGGCAAATCACTAAACCTCTTATTATCTTGGACCGCTTATCTGTATCTGTGGTCCAGAGCAAATCTTTATCTCTTAACTCTATTCTATTGCTACCTTTACTTTATATTTTTATCATTTCTATATATAGGAGACTATATATCTCCTATATCTATATCTGTTTCTATGTTATCCAGATCTGTATTCATATAACCTATGAAACCATAGAAGACCAAGATATATATTATCATAGTAATAAGTACAAGTTGTTTAAACATCATATCCTCAAAAAATAGAATAAAGGTAAAGCTGGAAAGATAGGATGGAGTGCAATTTAAAGGGCCTTGATTATCAGTCTAAGGTGTCTGGTCTCAAAGAAATACTATTACTTCTATTGGAAAGGATAGCAATAACCTATCCAATCACTTCATTCTAGTTAGAAGGGGAGAACAAAACTCTCTTAACTTAGCCACTACTCCTCCTATGTGTCTTGTCCCTTAGATTCAGGCTCAATGAGGGCAAGAAAATTCTAATATTTGTTTTTGTATCCCTAGCCCTGAGCACAATGTCTTACCCGTCATACACATTTATATTCTTTTTGATTCATTGATAGAGGATGTTCTATGAAGCATACCAAAGGCTTTGAGCAGTGAGTCACACCTGTGCAGTGGGAAGTTGATGCTTCTGACACCTGTGTCTCAGATATATTAGATAGAAAAAGGCTGGGAGACCAGAGAGATCAGACAAGCGACTCTTTCAATAGTAGCAGTGAAAGTATCTGAATGTGAGGACAATTTGTTAGAACAATAAGGGAATAATTTGATTGATATTGTGAAAGTAGAATCAATAATACTTAGGATTTAATGACTGACTGATTGAATGGAGGAAGTAAAGGAATACAAAGATTCATAGATGATTCCAATGTTTTGAGCCTGAGTGACAGAAAGAATCATGATGCTATTAACAGAAATAAGAAAGTCAGACAAATATCTAGGTAGAGACAAATCTATTCATCCATCCATCCATTCATTAAATTAGCATTTATTAAGCACTCCATGCCAAATACCATGAATCAAGGCTTAAAGGAGTAATTAAATGATCTCATGGTGACCCAAAAAAGCTAATGCAACTTTCTAAATGATCCATCCCACTCTAAGGGATAACTTATTTCATGTATATGCCTTGGAACAGGTAGACCAATGTAAACAAGTAGATATAATAGAGCCCAAGGAGTGAATTAAGTTGTAAGAAGACTGAAAAGGTAAGATGGGGCTAGGTTATAAAGAGCTTAAAAAGTGAAAGAAAGGAATTTATATTTGATCCTAGGAATAAGAGGGAACCAGTTAGGTTCATTGATCACAGGGGTGACAAAATTAGACCTAGACCATAGAAACATTGCCTTAATAGCTGAGTAGATGTTGGAGTGGAAAAAGGAAGAAATTTGAGTCAAGGAGAATATTTCCAGTTTTAAAATTTTGTTACTGCATTCTTAGTACCTAGCACAGTGTTTTGCACACAGCAAATGTTTAATAAGTATTTCTTGAGTTTGTTGAGGAACAGAAGGCAGAATCAGGTGCTAATGATGGATGTTTATACATAGAGATCTGAAATGAAGTTGATTTGTATTTCAATGGGACACCAGATTTGAGATATCCTAGATATGTTATAAAGGACAAAATATTGAGAAATTGATTATTTGTTTGGGGTGTTACCCATTAGACTGATGCTTGAGGAACCAGTGACAGTGGTATAAAGGGAATAGAGAGGATCAATTCCAAGGTGTTGCAATCTTCTTCACTTTCATTTCTGCCACTATTGTTACTGTGCACTCAGTCACTATAAAAGCTCTATACTAGCACTAAATAAGGCAAGAAGTAGGAGATGAATAAAAATTGGAAGGGATCTTATGAGTACTATTGAAATAGTGAATATGTGAGGTGATAAGGGCCTGAATTAAGGTGGAAGTAATGAGTAGAGAGAAGGGGATATATTCAAGAGATGTTATAAATGTAAAAATGATAAGATCTGGCAATTGATCAGATATGTGGAGTAAGTGAGAGTGAAGGGTCAAAGATAATAATGCAATTGTAGGATTAGGTAACTGGAAGACTAGTGGCATGCTGGATAGTAATAGGGAAATTTAGAAAATGTAAGGTTTTAGAGGGGAAAATGAGCCCTGTTTTAGATATGTTGAGATCGAGATTCCTCTGGATACATAATTTCCTCTCTGCATCTTAAGGTCCTTATAAGCATAATGAGGATAATAACAAGCACCCTATCTCATAGATGTAGTTGTAAGTGTGAAATGAATCAAAGTCTCGAGGACTATGAGGTGCAGTGGAAAGAAAATTGTCTTGACAAGAAGGAGGCTTATCTTTCAGTGCTGGCTTTATCATTTACTATACCTTGGTCAAGTTAGAGATGGAGGGACAGACAGACAGACAGAGACAGAGAGACAGAAAGAGAGACAGAGAGATTGAGAGAGACAGAGAGAGAGAAATAGACAGGCAGACAGACAGACAGATAGATAGATAGATAGGTAGATAGGTAGATAGATAGACAGACAGACAGACACAAAGACAGATAGATTTAGGAGGTCATCATACATACATGATAATTGAAATAATGGAAAACTTTTGAAATAACCAAGAGGAAGATTGTAGAGACTGAGAAGGAGGGAATGCAGGTAAAAGGGCTTGTTTAGAAAGATAGCGTCGTAGGTTTTCTCAACATAACTGCCCCCCCTCATGCAACCTCAAAAGAGTAAAAAAATGCAACAAATATTTAGTAATGGAAATCACAATAAGGAGAGAAGGCAAAAACATTTCTGCAGAGTGTGAAGCCTTCTGAAGTTATAACAGAGTGCCAAATTAGCTAAAACTCACACTTATCCTAAGGATCCTAGTCCCAGTCTACCTCTGGGCTCCACATCTAATGCAAATAACCTAACAGATTTGTGTTCCAATCTGACTGTGTTGATCTTTACCTTGTCTCATTTCCCAGTCTCTCCATCCCACCTTCCTCCTATTCCCACAAACTTTAAAAGACACAGAAAATGTTGATACTACCTGGTCACAAGAAAGAAAGTACACCGTGAGAAGAAGGAGTAGTGGAGATCTGGTTAGAGGGGAAAGGTTTTCTGTTTCAAAGGAAGACTATAAATTTAGCTCTAATCCTCTATTGGTTGAATTTACATAGGGCATTGGCCTAAGAAGAACACCCTCCAGCTTCCAAATTGTTAATACTAAGGTCAACTAGCCTGAGGAGATTGAACAGGAAAAATGTTGCTATGGCAATGGAAGTGAGAAGAACTAGTCAATGAGGATGAAGTCAGAAACATAGTTCCAAGAATAGGAAAAAAAAAAGCTGGGAGAGAAACACTGGTAATAAATTCATCTCCTTAGCAAATACATCAACATTGAGGCATGTTTAAAAAAGAGAAAGAAAATGAACAAGAATTCTAGAAAAAACTAGAACACAATGAATAACTGTTAAACTTTAAAGAAATGTGAAGCAAAACCCCTCAGTGAAAAAGAAATATCAGAAGAGAAGCAAATGAAAATAAGTTTGAAATTTAAAAAAATGAATAATTTACAAATCAAAGTAACTGTCCTCAGAGTAAGGATGCTTTGAGATAATTAAAAAGAACAGATTTCCAGAAGGAAAAAACACAATTGATTTAAAGCCTGAATACCATATTACAGGAAATTGTGCAATAAAATTACCTAGAAAGTTTTACAATAGACAGGAAAGTACTAATTAATTGAATCCATACATCAGTGGGTAAGAATACATGAAACTATATTGAACTACAGGAAAAAATTATTAGAACTTCTTTGCATATTTGACTTTACTAATATTTAATATAAGATAGGTAGAGAGATGATAGATAGATAGATAGATAAACATGGACATCTCTATTTTGTAGAGATAATACTTCCTGTACTCATGTATAAGTCACAATTAGTTTTTTTAATAATGCTAAGTTTATTCAACAAGTAGTGAGAAAAATATGTCTATTAAGTTTATTAAAAAATGACTATGTATCTGCTATTATTAGCAATGAACCTTACCCTGTTTATATTGTGATTATGAGGAAGAAGACCAACTTTTGCTTTTCAGAAACTCTTCAGTTCATGAAACACTGTAATAATTAAGAAGGAATATGAGAACATAAATATATAGCTCAAATAAAAGAAAATAAGATTTATAATAGTCTCAATAAGGAAAAGAATATGTAATGGGGCAAAATAAATGAAAATTCTTTATAAAAAGGCACTACAAATTTCTATCACTTAAGACAGGAAGTTGGATAATTTTGGGATATTTATTATTATAGGACATGTGATAAAGAGAATATCAATCTCCACTCATGTTGGAATTGGGGACAGTCAGGAAAGAAGAGAAAATGTTATATATATATGTATATATACATATATATATACATATATATATATATGTACACACACACACACACACATATATATATGTATACACATATATATGTATATACATATATATGTAAAAAATTAATGAAAATATAAGAAGCTTAGATGATGTAAAGTCATCAAGGGCATAGGAAAAGACAAATCAAATTTGTGTAAGCAAAATTAATTACAGGGACCTTTTTCTGACTAAAATTAAAAATGAAATTTAAAAATAATTAAAGAAAAATGCTTACTTAACACTTATACCCTTGAAAACAAATGTATTAAACTCTCCATTAAGATGAAAGATAAAAATAACCACAAAATTGCTTAACATAAGATACACATTTTTAAAATGAAAATACAAAAAGAAAATCATTTCATTGACCTTATGTAAGAAATTCAAAAAGTCATTTTTTCATGCTATCAGAAAAAGAAAAAATTAAAATTTTATAATATTGAAGATGGAAAAGGATGGAACTGTAGAAGCTGTCCCCCAATAGCCCATAAAATACCTGTAAAAATGATTCTAAACAAATTCTAGAGCAGCAGAAGCCACAAATTGACAGAGTGAAACAGATTTCCAGCCCAAGACAGCCTGGAAGGCCAGAAGGAAAGGTCTATTACACCAGGCTTGGAAAGGAGTGCAGTGCAGTCTGGGCCGTGTAGCACAGACAGGGCTGGAGCAGGCTTCAGGGCTCAGAACTAGAGGTAGCATCTGCAGTTCCCAGATTTCTCAACCTAAAAATGCCAAAGTTAGCTTCAAAGGTCAGTAAGAAAGCTATTTCACCTGGGTGAGAGGGGAGTGAGATCCAGCCCCAACTCCAGCCCCAGGCAGTGGCAGCATCCACTTTTGGAGCCCTCTGCCTAAAGACCCTGGGAGTATCCAGCTGCTGATCTGAATCTCAACCCTGAGTGGCAATGCTGAGGTGAGGAGAAATGCTGGCTACCATGGTGGAGCTGATGATAGATGTGGAAACGGATATAACTCACAGGTCCAGGGCAGAAAAGAGTGCTTGTGCTTGCACACAGACCACAGTGCCTCTCCCTTGATTGTACCACCTTGGAGTAACTGAGAATTTACAGGTCCCCAGAGTATACCCTCCACTTGACAAAGGACTGGGAAAATGTCCCCAAAAGGGAAAAAAATAAGACTATAGAAGGTTACTTTCTTGGTGAAAGGTATTTTCTTCCATCCTTTCAGATGAGGAATGACAAAGCATACCATCTAAGGAACACATGAAAGTCCAGGCTTCTACATCCCAAATCTCCAAAAAAAAAAAAAAAAAAAAATGCAACGATCTCAGGCCATGGAAGAGCTCAAAAAAGATTTTGAAAATCAAGTAAGAGAGGTGGAGGAAAAACTGGGAAGAGAAATGAGAGCAATGCAAGAAAATCATGAAAAGCAAGTCAACAGCCTGCTAAAGGAGATCCAAAAGAATGCTGAAGAATATAACACCTTTAAAAATAGACTAACTCAAATGGCAAAAGAGGTGCAAAAAGCCAACGAGGAGAGAAATGCTTTAAAAAGCAGAATGGGTCAAATGGAAAAGGAGATTCAAAAGCTCAATGAAGAAAATGGTTCTTTAAAAATTAGAGTGGAGCAGATGGAAGTTAATGACTTTATGAGAAACCAAGAAATTATACAACAAAACCAAAGAACAAAAAAATAGAAGACAAAATGAAAGATCTAACTGGAAAAACAACTGACCTGGAAAAATAGATCCAAGGGAGCTAATTTAAAAATTATTGGTCTCACTGAAAACCACAATAAAAAAATAGCCTAGACATCATCTTCCAAGAAATTATCAAGGAAAATTGCCCTGATATCCTACACCAAGAAGGTAAAATAGAAATGGAAAGAATTCACAGATCACCTCCTGAAAGAGATTCCAAAAAGGAAAACTCCTAGGAATATTGTAGTCAAATTTCAGAGTTCCCAGGTCAAGAAGAAAATATTACAAACAGCCAGAAAGAAACAATTCAATTATTGTGGAAATACAATCAGGGTAACACAGGATTAGGAGATTCTACACTAAGAGATCAAAGGACTTGGAATATGATATTCCATAGGTCAAAGGAGATAGGATTAAAACCAAGAATCAGTTACCCAGCCAAATCGAGTATAAGACTTCAAGGGAAAAAATGGAATTTCAGTGAAAAAAAGCATTCTTGTTGAAAAGCCCAGAGCTGAATAGAAAATTTGACTTTCAAATAAAAGAATCAAGAGAAACATGAAAAAGTAAACAGAAAAGAGAAGGCTTAAGGAAGTCATTAAAGCTGAACTGTTTACATTCCTACATGGAAAGATGTTCTTTGTAACTCATGAAACCTTTTTCAGTATTAGGGTAGTTGATGTAATATATACATATACATACATGTATCTATCTATCTATATATGTAAGTGTATATGGGTATATATGTATGTGTATATCATATATGTGTAGGTATGTATATACATGGGTGTTTGTATGTGTGTATATGTATATGCATGTGTGTATATGTATATGTATGTATGTATGTGTGTGTGTGTATATATATATATATATATATATACATATAGACAGAGGCAGAGGGTGAGCCGAATATGAAGGGAGAATACCAAAAAAAAAAAATTTACTGTTGAATGGAATGTACTAGGAGTAAGAGGAAAGGAGAAGTAGAATGTAGCAAGTTGGCTCACACATGTGTGTTCATCTTTTGTTGCTGAAGAAGACCATGCCATCAGAGAAATGATGACATGACTTGCACTTGATTTTGTTTTGAGTGAGGGAGGGCTGTGCAGGTCACCAGCCTCACTTTTCCTCCAGAGCCATCTGAATCCAGTGACTAGATAGATATTCATCAGGATGACTGGAGATGACTCAGGATGAGGCAATTGGGGTTAAGTGACTTGCCCAAGATCACACAGTTAGTGAGTGTCAAGTGTCTGAAGTGAGATTTGAATGCAGGTCCTCCTGACTCCTGCCCTGGTACTCTGCACCACTGCACCATCTAGCTGCCCTTAAATTATCTCACATAAAAGAGGGAAGAAAGAGCTTTTACAGTGGAGTGGAAGAAAGGAGGAAATGAAAGGAAACAACTGAGCCTTACTCTCATGGGATTTGTCTTAAGGAGGGAATAACACACATTGCATTAGATTTGGACATCTATTTCACCCTGCAGTAAGGGAAGGGAATAGGAGAGGGAAGATAACAGAAGGGACAGCAAATTGAGGAAATGGATAATCAGAAGCAAAAACTATTGTGGGAGGACAGGTCAAGAGAGAGAATGGAATAAATAAAGGGTAGGATATGTGGTTTGTCTTTTATAACAAGTATTATGGAAGTGCTTTGCATTGTTGCACATGTATGACTTTTATTGGATTGCTTGTTTTCTCAATGAGTGTCAGTGGAGAGGGAGGGGAGAATATGGAACTCAAAGCTTTAAGAATGAATGTTAAAAATTGTTTTAGCATGCAACTGGATGTTAAGATATATAGACAATGAAGTATAGTCATCTATTTTTCCTTGCAGAGAAATAGAGGGGAATGGGGATAGAAGAAGGGTGGATAATAGAAGGGAGGACTGACTGGAGAAAGGGAGGATGGGATTCATGCTGTCCTGGGGTGGGTGGTAGGGAGAGATGGGGAGAAAAATTTGAATACAAATATTTGTGGAAGTGAATGTTAAGATCTGAAAAATAAATAAATTATACATTTTAAAATAAATAAATAAATATATGCTTCGATATTTTAAATTTTTTGTAATATTGAATTTATTTAACAGAAAAACATCAAGCAACAAGTTTCTATTCAGTTCTTACTATATGTTAGGCAATGAACAAAGTTCTTCGTATACAACAATAGCAAAAAGCAAAAACAAACTTTGCTCTCAAAGACTTTACGTCTCAAAGATGTTATGATTTTCTTAAAAGTGTCATAGATAATGAAACAGTACTGTAATTAAATATGTGTGTGTATATATAAATACATAACATGTAAATAAATACAAAAGGTATACAAATATAATACAAATATCCAAACTACATCTGCATAAATATGTGATCCAAATATATAAAAATATGTATTTATATCAATATGTATATGTAGAAGTATGCAAATATGCAAATATAAATGTGCACATCTATAGCTATATATGTATGTACTTCAAATTCAATAGATGTTAAATATAAGAAATAAAAACTAGTTGAACTCAAAATATGTGGCAGTACAACAAAATAATAAAAAATATTTTATTATGTTTCACTCAACATTTGATATGTCTAACAAAATGTTAAGCAAAAAATATAACGCCAAATAGATTCAGAGGAAAGTTAGATGTGAAAGACTCCTAGCATCTTCTCAAAAGGGTTATTCATATCTCTCTGTGTATACATATACATATATTGTCAGAAACAAATACAGACCCCCAAAATAGGCCATGTGCTAGGACACAAAGTAATTATATGTAATTGCTAAAAATCAGAAATATTGAAGATATCTTTTCCAGATTATAATTTTAAAAATGGTAATTAACACAGAACACAAAAGTAAAAATTCACAGACTGTCATGGAGACTAACTAAAGACATTTCAACTAATTAATGAGTCAAATTTTAATTCATAGATACTCTTTAATAACAGATAATAGAATGATAAAATACACCAACAAAGGAATAATTTGGGGCAATAACCCAAGCAATTCTTAGAAGAAAAATTACATACCTAAAAAATATACATTGAAAATATAAAAGATAGCTAACTGAACATACAACTAATATCTGAAAAATCAATAAATTCACAAAAGTAAAGCATATTTTCTTGAAAATTAGACATAAAGCAGATAAAATAGCAAACAGTATAGAAATAATAAATAAATCTAAGGACTAGTTTACAAAATGACTGGCATCTTTTATTTTTAGATAGAAAGAAAAAAATTATCAAAATTTCAAAAATAAAAAGTGAAATAAAGAAATAAAAATAAAAATATTTGTCAAAACCTAATATATGCAATTATATGCCACTAAAACTGAGATCAGAAGCAAATGGATCATTACTTACAAAATTAATCAAAGTACAAATAGAGATGTCAGAAAATACCAAAGAAATTAAAATGAAACCAGTTTAGGAAATTAGTATTTTCAAAGAAGAAGCAGGATATAAAATAAATTCACAATGATCACTATTTCTACATAGCTGTAGTGAATATCAGGATGAGATTATAAAAGGAGATATCCCTTTCAAATACCTACAGACTGCTTAGATTATCTAAAGACGATCTAGTCAAACTCAAGACATCTCTAAAAAATATAAAAACATTCTTTCAAAGAATAAAAGAAGGAAATTAATTGGAAAGACCTTTTTTGTTATGGTTGTTAGTTCATTCATTCAGTCATGTCTAACTGTTCATGACCCCTGAATCATAGCATGCCAAGTAGTCTCAAGAAGTCTAAGCTCATGTTCATTTATCCCTTTCATCCTCTGTCTTCCCCTTTTGCCTTCACTCTTTCCAAACATCAGGGTCTTTTCCAGCGATCCCTGTCTTTTTGTTATGTCAAAGTATTTAAACTTCAGCTTTTGTATTTGTCCCTCCAATGAATAGCCTGAATTAATTTCTTTAAGTATTGACTAATTTGATTTCCTTACTGTTTCAAAAATCTTCTACAGCACCACAATCCAAAAGCATTAATTCTGTGGCACTCAGTTTTGTCTCTGGCGCTCAACTTTCCTTATAGTCTATATCTCACTGTCATACATTACCACTGAAAAAGCCATAATTTGACTATGAAGACATTGGTCAGCAAGGCGATGTCGTTGCTTTTTAGTATTCTATTTAAATTCACCATGGGCTTCCTTCCAGGGAGCACACATTTTTAAATTTTATATCTGCAGTGGCTATTTGCAGTCCTCTTTGAACCTAAGAATGAAAAACCTGACAACTCTTCCATCTCTTCTTCTTCTATTTGCTAGGAGGTGATGGGACCAATTGTCATGATCTTAGTTTGGTTTTTTGTTTCAATGTAAAGATTCAAACTAGCTTTTACACTCTCCTCTTTCATCTCAATCTAGAGGCTTCCTTCTTAATTCTTCTTCCTTTCTGCCATCAGAGTCATATCATCTGAATATCTGAAATTATAGATATTTCTCCTGGTAACTTTAATTCCAACTTTTTATTTGTCTAGCCTGCCATTTCACATATTATAGTCTGCACATCAGTTAAATTAAAAAAAAAAAAAAAGACCAAGGTCTCCCACTGCATCCTGGGCCATTGCCAGTCATCTTGACTTATGTCTTGCCATTGGATAACTATGACTCTGGAGAACAGAGTGGGACTGATGACTTTGCACAGCTCTGCCTCACTTAATCCAATTCACTTACAAGTTAAGACATTACCTTCCTGCTGTCATTGGTCCTCTTTCAGAACAAAGGATGAACAACAATCTGTGAGTAGTAGTAGCTGCCCCTTGGGGACACAACCAGGCAGTTCAGCTTGGGCAATGTTGTCATTTATTCTTCTTGTTCTTCTTCCTCTTGTTCTTCTTCATCTTCTTCTTCACCTCCTCCTCCTCATTCTCTTTTTAATTATTATTTATTTTTAGTTTTCTACATTCATTTCAGCAAGATTTTGAGTTCCACAAGATTTTGAATTCCACATTTTCTCCCCATCTCTCCCCTCCATCCACCCTAAGACATTGTGCATTCCAGTTACCCCTTCCCCCAGTCTGCCCTCCCTTTTATCATACCCCTCCTTTCTCTAATTCCTTCCCCCTCTCTTTTCATGTAGGGAAAAATAAATCTCTATACCCCATTGCCTGTATTTCTTATTTTCCAATTGCATGTAAAAACAATTCTTAACATTCGTTTTTAAAACTTTGAAGTTTTTAAAACTTCTCTCCCTTTCTCCCTCCCCAACTATCCTGACTGAGAAAGCAAGCAATTCAATATTGATTATACATGTGTAATCATGCAAAACATTTTCATAACAGCCATGCTGTGAAAGACTAACTATATTTCCCTCCATCCTATCCTGCTCCCATTTATTCTATTCTGTCCTTTGACCTTGTACCTCTTCAAAACTGTTTACTTCTAATTATTCCCTCATCCCATTTACCCTTCCTTTTGTCACCTCCCCACCTCCACTTTTCCCCTTCCCCCCACTTTCCTATAGTAGAACATAGATTTTCCTATCAAATTGATTGTTTATGTTATTCTCCCCTTAAGCAAAATTCAATGTGAGCATAGTTCACACTTTCCTTCTCACCTTCCCCCGCCCCATTCCTGTCCATTGGAAAAGCTTTTTCTTGCCTCTTTTATGTGAGAGATAATTTACCACATTCTTTTTCTCCCTTTCTTCTTCTACTAATATATTCCTCTCTCACCCATTAATTTTATTTTTTAGATATCATCCCTTCCTATTCAACTCATCCTGTGCCCTCTGCCTATAAATATGAAAATATATGTACATATAATATATGAATTTAAACAGTTCAACTTTAATAAGTCCCTTATGATTTCTCTTTCCTATTTATCTTTTCATGCTTTTCTTAATTCTTGTGTTAAAAATCAAATTTTCTATTCATCTCTGGTCTTTACATCAAGAATGTTTCTAAGTCCTCTATTTCATTTAATGACCATTTTTTTCCCCTGAAGTATTATATTCACTTTTGCTGAGTAGGTGATTCTTGGTTTTAATCCTAACTCCTTGGACCTGTGGAATATCATATTCCAAGCCCTTGAATCTCTTAATGTAGAAGCTACTAGAACTTATGCTATCCTGACTGTGTTCCCATAGTACTTGAATTGTTTCTTTCTAGCTGCTTGCAATATTTTCTCCTTGACCTGGGAAATGTGGAATTTGATTACAATGCTCCTGAGAGTTTTCCTTTGGGGATCTCTTTCAGAAGATGACAATATCAGGGCAATTTTCCTTGATAATTTCTTGTAAGATGATGACTAGGATCTTTTTTTGATCATGGTTTTCAGGTAGTCCAATAATTTTTAAATTGTCTCTCCAGGATCTATTTTCCAGGTGAGTTGTTTTTTCCAATGAGATATTTCACATTGTCTGTTATTTTTTCATTCCTTTGGTTTTGTTTTATAATTTCATGATTTTCCATAAAGGCATTAGCTTCCATCTATTCCATTCTAATCTTAAAGGAATTGTTTTCTTCAGTGACCTTTTGGACCTCCTTTTCCATCTGACCAATTTTGCTTTTTAAGGCATTCTTCTTCTCATTGGTGTTTTGGATCTCTTTTGTCATTTGAGTTAGTCTATTTTTAAGGTGTTATTTTCTTCAGCATTTTTGGGACCCCATTAGCAATCAGTTGACTCATTTTTCATGATTTTTTTGCATGGCTCTCATTTCTCTTCCCAATTTTTGTTTTACTTCTCTTAATTTATTTTTAGAATCTGTTCTGAGCTCTTCCATGTCCTGAGACCAACTGATATTTTTTTTTGAAGGCTTTGGATGTAGGAGCTTACTTATAAAAGTAAGATTTTATAGTCTGATGCTTTTTCCAGTTTTTGCTCATTTCTCCAGACATTTACTTGACTTTTGAGCTATTTGTCAAAGTAGTTCTCTGCTTCCAGTGGGGGTGGGAATGTGTACAGTCAGCTATTTGACCCCCCATCATCTATGAACCCGGAGTTCCAGGAACAGTTTCTACTGTTGTCCTTGCTGCTATTCTTCCCACTGGACTCTGATGACTAGACAAGGGAGTGATGCTGATGATTTTGCACATCTCTGTCTCACTTAAATCCAATTCACTTGCAAGTTAGGACATCCTCCTCCTGATATCTTTGTTCTCCTTCCAGAATGAAGAATGAACAACAGCAAAACAATAAATTAAATAAATAAGGTGATAACATACAGCCTTGTTGTACTCCTTTTGTCGATCTTAAACCAATCAGTTGTTTCATGTTCAGTTCTAACTGTTGTTTCTTGACCCACATACATGTTTCTCAGGAGTGAAATTAAATGGTTTGGTACTCCCATCTTTTTGAATAATTGCTATAGTTTGCTTTAATATAGTCAATGAACCATAAGTAGATGCTTTTATTTTTCTGGAACTATGGTACTTTCTCCCTAGTCCAGAAGATGTTGGCAATTTGGTCTCTAGTTCCTCTGCTTCTTTGAAAACCAGCCTGTACTTATGGTAACTCTCAGTTTGCATATTGCTGAAGCCTAGCTTGCAGAATCTTAAGAACACAATTGTTTGGTAATTTGACCATTCTTTGCCCTTGCCCTTCTTTAGGATTTGAATGTAAACTGATCTTTTCCAATCCAGGGCCATTGCTGAGTTTTTCAAAATTGCTGCCATACTGAGTATAGCACTTTAACAGCAGTATCTTTTAGGATTTTAAATATCTCAGCCATAATTCCATTACCTCCACTAATTTTATAATTCTAAGGTCTGCCTCACTTCATTCTTATGGTTGGGCATTGCCAATGTAAGAAATAATATGGTACTACCTAAGTAGTTTTGCTGATTTAGTTCTATTATGAATAAAACTACCAAAAAGAATTATAGGATCAGAGATATAGAACTGCAAAGGAACCTACAGCCCCTTCTTGTTCAAATTGCCATTTTGTGAATGAAGAAACTGAGACCATAGTGGTTAAATGACCTGCCCAAATACCACATATGAAATAAGTGAAGGAGTTGGGATTTCAACCTCATGACTTCTAACTCTAAATATAGCATACTTTCCACTGCATTATAGTGACTATTACTCATTTATATACCAGATAAAGGGATAAAAATTCATTTGGGAAAACAAAAAATCTAGAATCTCAAGGGAAATCAGGGAAAAATGCAAGAATGAAAAGCATATAATGCCTCTAGAAATCAAATTATATTATAAAGCAGTAATCATCAAAGAATGTGGCATTGGCTGGGCAAATTCACTTAATTTCTCAGTGCTCTAGGCAATTTTCTAAGCTGCAGAGAAGGTGAAAGGGTTAAGAGCCAAAAAATCGTAGTCTAGCCCCCATCTCTATTCCAAATAAAGAGAGAAAAGAAGATCAGGGGAATTGACTATATAAGCAAGAATCAGACTCAATTGAAATCAATAGTTGATATTTTATAATCACAACATAACGTCCTGAGGAAATAGACTCTCTATTTGACAGAAATTTCTCGGAAAACTGGAAAGTATTTTGGCAGAAAATATGTTTAGGTAAGCAACTTATGTGTATCATAAACAATCAATAGCCATAAGCATTTACTGAACACCTGCTATGTAGCAGTCACTGCTAAGCAGTGGGGATACAATGACCAAAAGGAATAGTCCTTAGATCTTATATTCTATCAAGACTGAAAATGTGTAAGCATAAAGGTATATTTAATATGTGTGTGCTCATATATGAGTATGTATAGCATTTGTAATACATATATGTATATAAAGAAAAAAGATAAATAGATGATAGATATAGAGATTATAGACACAATGGACATGACAGACCGATAATAGCTAGCACTAGCTGGATAGCTAGATAAACAGATAGGCATGTATTTACAACATATTTGGAAGGGACCACTAACAGTTATAGAATCAATATAGCAAACAGAAACATATTTCAATGTAGAGTCCAGTCTGACAATTGATTCTTTCTTCAGCAATGTCTCTGCAGAGGGAGACTAACTTGTTCAAACTCCTAGGTTTGGCCAACTTCAGAATAGCTCCAGTTTCTTCCGAGGCTGGGAGGGAAAATTATCCTACCAGGCTTTGAACCCCTTTTCCTGCCCATAGGGAAATCAATCTGAACAAATCCAAACAAAAACCAGCCCAAAGACATATCAATACCCAATTATTTTGAAAAAGTCTTCATGTAAGAGATGGCATGTCAGATAAATGTGGAAGGAATTTATGCAGTCTAATAATCAGAGGATAAAGAGGTCGTATATTCCAGGCTCGAGGGAAGAATATGGAGATATGAGGAACTATTTTTTTTTTCCAGGGGTGGTGGTGGTGATAGTATTTGACTGTATCCAGTTTGGCTGTATTTGAAGGAGATTAATGCATAATACACTTCAGAAAGAAGAATTCAGGTTATAAGGGCTATAAAGACCAAACAAGAGTATTTATTTGATCCTAGAGGTAAAAAGACAGCTATTGTGGCTCTTACATTTTTTCACTTTTGAAGACCAATGACATAACAGGGTGATGTCTTCACTCATTTTTGAATAGGATGTAAGTGAGGCAGATTTGCACAAAGTGGTCAGTCTCACTCTCTCTTCCAGAGTTATTGAAGTCCAGTGGCAAAACAAAAGTCAGGATGACTGTCAATGGCCTGCAATGTATTAGATAACTCTGGCATCTTTGATGTCTGATCAAGCTCTAAGCACTCCACAGTGCCTGCTTTAGACAACTTCATGGCCATTGGAACAAATTGTTCTCATCCATCCAATCCACCAAGGGAAAATCTTCATATGCTTGGTGCAGGGACCCCATAACTCACTGGTAGGTTTGTGGCCTGTTGGTTTACCCTCAATCTGGTTTAGTCCATCTGCTGAGACAGTTTAACAGAGTGTGGCTGCTACAAGAGAATTTATTGAGTAAAGGAGTGACATAGCCAGTGCCATACTTTGTGGAAATAGCATCCCCTGAATGCATTTCCAATAAGATCAAGGTGAAACAAAAATATCCATTATCACCACTGTTATTCAATATGGTACTAGAAATATTACCTTTAGTAATAAGAGAAGAAAAAAGAAATTGAAGGAATTAGAATAGGCAAAGAAGAAATTGTTATCACTCTTTGCAGATGACATGATGATATACTCAGAGAATTCTAGAAAATCAAGTAAAAAACTGCTTGAAATAATAAACAACTTTAGCAAAGCTGCAGGATATAAAATAAACCCACATAATTCATCAGCGTATATTTATATATTACTAACAAAGCCCAACAACAAGAGATAGAAAGAGAAATTCCATTTAAAGTTACTGTAGACATTACAAAATATTTGGGAGTCTACCTGCCAAAACAAACCCAGGAACTATATGAACACAATTATAAAATACTTTTTGCACAAATAAAGTTAGATCTCAGCAACTGGAGAAGCATCATGGGTAGGCTGAGCTAATATAATAAAAATGATAATTCTACCTAAATTAATTTACTTATTCAATGCCATCCCATTCAATAAAACTACCAAAAATTATTTTATAGAACTAGAAAAAATAATATCAAAATTCATCTGGAAGAACAAAAGGTTCAGAAAATCAAAATAGAAATCCTAGGGAAGGTGGCCTAACCATACCAGATCTTAAATTGTATTATAAAGCATCATTCATCCAAAGTACTTAGTGCTGGTTAAGAAATGGAGGGGAACAGATTAGATATACAATATACAGATCAGTGGAATAGGTTAGATACACAAGACATAGCAGTCAATGATTATAGCAATCTACTGTTCAATAAACTCAAAGACTCCAGCTTCTAGGCTAGGAACTCACTATTTGACAAAAACTTCTTGGAAAACTAGAAAATGGTATGGGAGTCATCGGGTATAGACCAATGTCTAACACCATATACCAAAATAAAGTCCAAATGAGTACACAATTTAGACATAAATGCTGATACTATAAATAAAGTAGGGTGGCAAGGAATAGCTTATCTGTCACATTTATGAAGAATGGAGGAATTTATGACCAAACAAGAGATAGAGTACATTATGAAATGCAAAATGAATAATTTTATCTACATTAAATTGAAAAGTTTTTGTGCAAACAAACCTAATGCAATCAAGATTGGGAGGGAAGCAGAAAATTGGGAAAGAATCTTTACAATTAATATCTCTGCTAAGGGCCTCATTTCTAAAATATATAGAGAACTGAGTCAAATTTACAAAAATATAAGTCATTTCTCAAATGATAAATGGTCAAAGGATATGAACAGGCAGTTTTCAGAGGAAGAAATTGCAGATATCTATAGTCATATGAAAAAAATGGCTCTAAATCACTGTTTATTAGAGAAACACAAATCAAAACAACTCTGAGGTACCATATCATACCTATCACATCAGCTAATATATCCAAACAGGAAAATGATAAATGTTAAAGAAGATGTGAGAAAGTTGGAACACTGCTTTATTGTTGGTGGAGTTGTGAGCTGATCCAACCATTTGGAAGAGCAATTTGGAACTATGCTCAAAGGGCTATAAAAATGTGCATGCCCTTTGACCCAGCAATACCACTTCTAGGGCTGTATGTCAAAGAGATCATAAAAATGGAAAAAGGACTCACATGTACAAAAATATTTATAGCAGCTCTTTTTGTGGTAGCCAAGAACTGGAAATTGAGGGGAATGGCTGAACAAATTGTGGTATATGAAGATAATGGAATACTATCGTGCTATAAGAAATAATGAGCATGCAGACTTCAGAAAAACCTGGAAAGACTTATATGAACTGACACTGAATGATATGAACAGAACCAAGAGAACATTGTACACAGTAACAGCCACAGTATGCAGTGATTGACTTTGACAGAACTAGCTCTTCTCAAAAAGAACTAAAACAATTCCAAAGGACTCATGATGGAAAAATGCCATCCACATCCAGAGAAAGAACTATGGAGTTTGAATGCAGAGTGAAGCAGACTATTTTCTTTTTGTCATTGTTTTATTTTGTTTTGCTTTTCATTCTCATGTTTCCTCCCATTCATTCCAATTCTTCTATACAGCATGACTAATGTGAAATTATGTTTAATAAGAATGTATATGTAGAGCCTAGATCAGATTGAATGCCATCTTGGTCATAATGAAAGAAAGAAAGGAAAAGGAAGAGGAAGGAAGGAAGAGAAACCTCTGCTCTAGAGACACTTTCATTTTTTACCTTTTTTTCTTCCTTCCTTTTTCCTTTCCTCTCCACTTTTACCACCCCCTCTCTTCTTCTCCATTGATATTACCACTCATTTTCAGTTTCATATAGCTTGGAGTGTGTGTTGAATTTAGAATCAGAGGATTGTGTTCATTCTTATTTTCAAGGTGTCTGTTACTTGGGTAAGGTTTTGTAACTAGACTTAAGGTACTAATTACCTTTCCAAGTCTTTCCTCTAGGACTAATTACTTTTCCAATTATTTTCTCTGTAGCTCTCATTTTGTTTATAATATTATTTCAAACTCTTTTTAAATCCCTTACTTCATTTATTCTAAATATTCTAGCTGACTTTGACTTTGTGGCCAGGATTTATGAGTGTGTGTGTGTGTGTGTGTGTGTGTAAGTATTTTGTAGACTTTTCTTTCTTGTAGATATTTTGGAGTTATTCTCCTCCTATGAGTTTGTTGTCTTGGACATCCCTGGATCCATAACAGCTCTTTATCATCAATGATTTCTTTTTTTTTTGCTTACTTATTCATGCTTCCTGAATTGGGACTTTATTAGAACCTACTCTTTGTATTTCCAGAAGCATTACAGGGGCCTTGTATGATCCCAATTTCTTTTATTGTGATCCTAAAATTCAATGCTCAAGTTTTTGTGTTCTCTTCTAGTATCTCATAGGAGGTTCAGACAAGAGCTCCAAACTTTCATCAGACCCCAAGATATTGGATAAAGGGCATGGTCGGGTCACTATCCTCATATAAGGTAAGGGGTATATGAGGTGTTCAAGGAGAAGTACCACCTGTGGTATAAGGGCTTAGCACTCAACTCTCACCTGTGGTTCCAAGAAGCTGTAGCATACCCAGCAACCACACTCTGGACTAAACTAGGTTAAAGGTAACTTATGGGCCTCAAAACTGTTGGTGAGTTAAAGGGATGTCTACCCCAAGCGTATAGAATAGACGGGGAAGAACAATTTGGTCCAATGACGATGAAGGTGACTGAAGCAAGTGCCGTTGAGTTCTTAGAGCTTGATCAGACATTGAAAATGCCAAGGCTGCATCCTAGACCATTGCCAGTCTTTACTTTTGTCTTGCCACTGGCCTTCTATGACTCTGGAAGACAGAGTGAGGCTGATCACTTTGTGCAACTCGGCCTCACTTAAATATAATGTATGCATTAGTCAAGACATCACATTATGATGTCATTTGGTTCACTTTGCGAATGAAGGCAAATAACAATTTTCATCTAAGCTTTGAAGGCTCTGAACTTCTATTTGATTCTAGGAAATGACTTGGCCCTCCATACTTAAAGTTCCAGCACACAGGTGCTGGCTCCAATCCCTGTCCACTAGTAAGAAGATTCTGTAGCTTCAGAGTGATAGAGTTGTAGTTTCTGGTCTGCATTCCAATCTGCATTCCCTACCCTGATCACTTATCACGAGATTGATTCAAATATCCTACTTCAGAGTAGGAGCAACAGAGATATAGGCTAATCTGTAGTCACTTATCTATGTACTAAATTTGTAATCTTTGGGTAGAAACATGACCCACTTTTCAGGTGATAAATTTTGGTTTCTCCTTTGATTTCCCAATCACCTCTGAGGGAATAGTGGGAATTGAGTGAACCACATTGACTCCATCTTGTGGCTCAGTTCTGGAACCAACTCAATTTCCTTTCTGTTCAATTTGGGTCCAGCCCAATTCCTGTCTTGTGAGAAAATATTCATTTATGTGAATCGTGAGAAACATTTATCACATCATTTAAACCATCTCTGAATGACTGGGAAGCTGTACCATCTCTACCTGTTGCTTAGAGAGCTTAACTAAGGACCTAGTGTATACTAACTAGAAAACCAGTCAGATTCAAAGAGTGATGCAAGGAGTTTTCTCACAATTACACATCTCAAGAAACCCATATGTCTTATCTGAAAACTGGTCCCATGCTGGTCAATGAGTTATTGTTTCCATTTTCTTTGTTTGTATATAGATATTTGGGGAAAACAGGACATCTCTCTTTTCTGATTTCAGGGAATTGCTCGTTTGCTCTCCCCCTCCCAACTTGGAAATTTCCTAGTATTTTCTCTAATTAGAAATCTGATTACTTAATTGTGCATCCTGTTTTGTAACCTGTTAATTTTCTTTCAATTAATTGATATTTCTTAATTGTTTTAATACATAAAATTCTGTCTCCCCTTTTATTTGTAATCCTGTGTCAAAGCTGAGGAGACCTGGTTCTGATTTGTTATGCCATTGGTGTTCAGTGCTTAATAAATCAATACACTTGGGAGTACAGATTTTTGTTTCAGTCATTTCATTCACCTGCTCCTTTACTTGGTCTAGTCTTTTTCCTTGACTTTTGTTGGAATAGTTGTGGGTCTTCGTCTTACCCACAGTATTTTCTGGTCTCTTTCACACAGCTATGCACACCTAGATTCCCCATTACTACCTCAAACACAATATGTCCAGAACCATGTTTATGATTTACCTCCCCTCCCCCACCAAATCCATTTCTCCTTCTGATTTCAAAGACTAAAATATGCCCAGTCTCCTATGTTTGAAACCCTGGTGTTATACTCGCCATTCCTTCATTCCACATATACAGTCCCTTTTGATTTCCTCCATCAGAATTCTTTGCTCTAGTCCCAATGCTGCCATTGCATAGTAGATTCCTGTCAATACTACTCATGTGAACTATTACAATATATATATTTTTTTACTTTTTAGTTATTTGTTTTTAATATTCTTTAAAAAAAAACTTTGCATTCCAATTTTCTCCCTCCTTTCAGTTCCTCCCCCACCCATGGAGAAGGCAAGCAATATGATGCCCATTTCACATGTGTAGTCATACAAGACATTTTCCCACTAGTCATGCTGCAAAAAAAGCAAGAAAAATAAAGTGAAAAACAATATGCTTCAATCTGTATTCAGAGTTCATGATTTCTCTCATTTGCATCATTAATGAAATTTAAAAATATTTTGGATCATTATATTGATTAGAATAGTAAAGTCACTATCAACCATTACTAGAACATTGCTTTTACTATATACAATGTTCTCCTGGTTCTGCTCACTTCATTTTTCACCAGTTCATATAAGTCTTCTGAGGTTTTTTTCCTGAAAAGTGATCCTTCCTCATTATTTCTTATAGCACAATAGTATTCACAATCATATACCGCATCTTGTTCAGTCATTCCACAATTAATGGGCATCCCCTCAATTTCCAGTTCTTTGCCACCACAAAAAGAACTGCTAGAAATATTTTATACATGTATGTTCTTTTTCTTTTTTTTGAACTCTGTGGGTATAGACCTAGTGGTGGTATTGTTGGGTCAAAGTGTATTGCAGTTTTAAAACGCTTTAGGTGTAGTTCCAAATTATTTTCCAGAATGGTTAGAACAGTTCACAACTCTACCAATAGGGTATTAGAATATCTTTTTTTCTGAATCTCTTCCAGAATTTTTCATTCTCTTTCTCTGTTACATTAGCCAATCTGATAGGTGTTATGTGGCATATAGCACTTGTTTTAATTTTCATTTCTCTAATTATCAGTGATGTAGAGCATTTTTCATGTTATTATTGATAGCTTTGATTTCTTCTTCTGAAAATTGCCTGTTAATATCATTTGACTATCGATTAGAGAATGGCTCTTGTATTTGAGGAATTATGACTTTATCAGAGAAACTTAGTGTAAAACTTTTTTCCTGATTTCCTTCTAATTTTGACTCCATTTATTCTGCAAAATCTTTCTAATTTCATGTAACTATTTCAATAATTTTCAAACAAGTCTTCCTGCTTCCATACTTCCCCTTCTATTAAGTAAAGTTCAAAGTAGTATTAAAGAAACTCTACAATTCAGCAGTACCCAAGCATGATACTATTAAACTTGGTGAATTCTAAGTTTTAGACCAATTGGAATACTCTGTTCCTTTGACATGTCTGAACTTTCCCATCTCTAAAACTTTACTCATGTTCTTCCCAACATCTGGAATGTTTTCTCTGAATTCCTAAAAGTCTTTCCTGATTTTCCAGTCAGTTATCTCTTATCAAATATTATATAATCTTTCATGCACATAAATCATGTTTTATATGATTGGATTTTAAATGTTGTTAAGTTCCATGAAGAAAGACTTTGTTTCTCCCATGGCATACATCACAGTACTCTGACCTCATTTTGTATTTAACAAATATTTGTGGAATTAAATTGAAATTCTTCCTGTCCTCCTTTTTCTTTCCTAATTTTTTTTCTTCCCTCACTTTCTATTCTTCCCTTTCTTCTTTTTGAAGTTATTCTTCTATTTCAAAAAGAGAAGTTTCTCCAGGTGTAAACTTTTTGCTTTTTATTAATCATAACTTCAACTTTGACCATTTGCATGCAATTTTGTGTTCCTCTACGAATTCTCATGCTTTCCCTCTGAGATTATCTTCAATTTATTCTCTATATATTTATGTATACTTAAGTATTTGCATGTTGGCTTCTTCATCATACTGCGAGTTGCTTGAGAGTAAGTACTGTCTTTGGCCTTTCTTTGCATGCCCAGCGCTTAGTATAGTGCCTGCCATGCAGTGCTTTGTATAAAGTAAGTGTGTAATAAGTGCTTATTGACTTGATTTAAGGAGTATGTTGATTTTTCCATATATAATTTGATTAGCTTATTGCACTACTTCCATAGATCAACCTATCTACCCCTACCGTGAGCCGGCATCAAGTGCTTAAGAGGTGTTGGCGATCTCATGGGGCATACATTTTGAATCATCTTGGATTTAGAAGTTTTGTACATACTAGTTGGGGTTTATCTTCTTAACCAAGAGTTATTATATAGCATAAGATTACATGACCTGTGGGAACTTTGAGGTGCTCTATAGAGATAGAAGCAACAGCAAGCAAGTAAGTTACTATGCATTTCTTTCTCCTATAACCACCCAGCAGCTGAAGGGAGAGGTAGCAGCAGCTGCTACTAACCATTTATCTCTAGCAACTGAAAGGAGAAATAGGGAAAAATGAGGAGCATTGATAGAGGTGCCCTACATGGTGGGCTAGCAGTTTTGTGCACCAAGAACAAATGAGATAGCAGTAATTATACTAGAGGGCAAGTCCAACGAGTTAATGAATTCTACTCCAGCTCTAAAATTCAAGAGATCAGTGGGATATGTTTTCCTTTTCTACTCTTTACTTCACTCTCTTTTTTCTGTCCCTTGAGAGAGATATTGAAATCTAACTTTCATATTGTCCCTTTCTCTCTATTCTTACAGTTTCACTAGTAGTGTTAAGCCTGGCTTCTCCAGATAAAGAAAGAGTGTGTGTGTGTATGTGTGTGTGTGTGTGTGTGTGTATATTCTCCCTTAATTGAACATTCAAATTCTAGTGGCTCTGAGAGGAATTTGTCTTACAAATTTGGAAGTTGGAAGTTACAAAGTTGGAAGTTTCCCTTTGGTGATTTAGAAAGGTGGGAGTTGAGGGAAAGGGGCAGATCAAGCAAATATTGGTTGTTTTACTTCTACTAAAGATTGATAAATCCCTTAATAGACAGGAAACCTTAAAATGGAGTCTGGGACTTTTCTTTCCTCCTAGACTCAATAATTTCAATGTGTATATACTTCTTTTGTTTTGACCCAGAACAAGGTAAGAGAAAAGTCTGAGGAGAGGTCTGGGAGGTTGAAGTGAAATCCTCAGTCCTTTGAGGCAGAGAGAGGTATGGTCTTAGTGGAATCTGTACCTGCCTTTTCTGTAGGGCTTCAGGACCAGAGATTACTGAACCTATTGCCCTTAGTGTGATACCTAGAATACTAGAATAGAAAATTTTACTTTTAAAACTATTCTTCAAGATTATTATGTCATTAAAATAAATGCATAATTCATATAAAACAAGGGACAAGAGCACTAATTGTAGAGATACAAGACCAAAGTTCGAATCATTGAAATAGATATTCATTCCTTGCTCACGTGACCCTAGGTGAGTCATTTCCCTTCCCTGGGCCTGGGATTCATCATCTGTAAAATGAGAAGTTATGGACATTATATGACATTTAAGGTTTCTAGTACTTTTACATCCTGATTTTGTGATCCAAATTCTTCAAACAAATAACCTACCTTCAAAGAAGCTGAGGAACTGTTTTTGAGTGAATGGATTGACTAAATCAGTAAATACAAGTAAAAATAATCAAAGTGGGCAAAGTTTGACTGCTCTAACTTTAAAAAAATGAATAAGGAAAAAAACAGCCAAGCCCTTTCTATATAGAGACACAATATAAATGATAGAAACCTTAGTTGATAAATGCCCACTTTTAAAGAGGTTTCAAGTGTGGGAGGGAGCCTGCTCTAGTTTGAAAAGAGCCTAGAATTAAAAAATCCTGACTTAAAAATGGCTTTGCCACTGGCATGCTCTGTGATCCTGGGCAAGTCCCTTATCTAATATGTGATTTAGTTTACTCATCTGAAAATAGATATATAGAATAAATTATATCAGGAGCTGTGAAGCTCAATTAATATTTTAGAGTATTTTTATGCTTAGATAAAAGAAAATACAGAATTGCTACCAATTAGTAGGCTCAGACTAATTATTAAAGAGACCTATGATCCCTTATTAGCACAAACATTAAAGGAATCTAAAAGCAATCATTTTTATTAAAAAGCAGATGGCCTGAATTAGACCCCAAAAATGTAACAAATGATGTATTTTGGGGGGTTTCTGGGGCTATATTTCACACTAAAAAGAAGTGTTACTAAAGGATGTCAGAAAGAAAGGAAACTGGAAAGTAAAACCAGAAGAAGCATAATTAACAGTATCTTTCTCCATGGTTGAATTGAACATAATTCAAAAAGGAGTCCAAATTGGCAAATCTTCTTAACTTCAAGGCTAATGATGACAGTTTCTCCATAGCCCTAAATTTTCAAACATTGGTTATGCACTGATTAACTAAGAAGGCTACATCTTTCCTTCTGAATCTGATAGCTGCTCTTTCACCAACCTATATTGGGAGTTCTCCAGAAGAATTACATAATCATAGAACATTAGTGCTCCAAGGAACCTTAGAGATCATATAGAAAATTATCTTGCAAGTTTTGAACAGCTTGAAAAAGTTATTTTCCTCATCTAATCTCATTTCTAACTATACTGGAATTCTTATGCACTGAAGAACTTATGATATGGTGATTCTTAAGGGTCTTTCTTCTTTAGAGGAATTTAAACAAATTTTTTAAAAATTTAATTGTGGATTGTTACAATAAGAGGAGGGACCTGAGAGACCAATATACTTCAGTCACCTCAGTTTAGTGATGAAGAAACTATGACCCATGGAGGTTAAGTGATTTGTCCAATGTAACATAATGAAATTGTTCAATTATACACGGTATTCATGGATGCATACTGCTTTTGAGAGGGACAACAATTGCTTCATTCAGTCAGCCAATTTTATTTTCAAAATGACATTCTTAAACTGGTGGTGGCTATTTAATGCTACTGGTGCTTAATGCAGTGCCTGGCACATGGTAGGCACTTAATGAATGCGGTTGTTGCATTTTAGTGAGACTTTGAGTATAACAGTTACCAAAGATTTTAAAATGAATGTCATGCAAAGAGGGAAATTCTGGGTGTGAGCAGGATATAGTATGTAAAAGATAAGGAGCTTCAAAAAAAAAAAAAAACCAACCAGAAGTAAAAAATGTCATGAAAGAAATGTATGCTAAGAAAAGAAAATAGATGTGTCATAGCACAATAGGGAGAGATGATGATTGGACAGTGAGAGTGCTCAGTTGTATCTTCATAACCTGAAATGAACTAAAGGGAAGCATCCAGAACATTAGCTGGACCCCTTGTAGCAAACTTTTGAGAAGATATACAGAAGAGTTAAAGAGGATAGGCAGGCATAAATAGATTGTTCTCCGCACTGTTGTAGGAATACCCCAGTTGAAAAGATGGAAGATCTAGTTGACAATTTCAGTTCCACATTTGCTAATAGTCTATTTTAACTACTTTAAATATGCTTATATTCAATCTGTTGTTTTGTAAATATCTTGTGGTTCACAAAATTCAGTAATTTTTTGTTTGTTTTGGTTAGGATTTTCATATTGATTTGGGGAACAAGATGCGTACGTACATGCATGTGTGTATGTGTATGTCACTGAGCTTACTCCATAGTGCTCTTATGTAGCCAGATTTTATGAAATTCAAATTAAGTCAACAAACAGTGAGAGTTTAATATGTGCCAGGTTCTGTGCTGGGTGCTAGAGATTTAAAGATTAAAAAGAAATCAGTGAGACTCTTTGCTATGAGGAAATACAGAATTCCTTGGACAGAATCATTAGTAGCAGGGGGCAAAGTCATGCAAAGAGGAAGACTGTTAATTGTGAGAGAAACTGGCTTTCTAGACCAGTGAAAATTTTCTAGGCTTATCTGCAAGATTACTTATAACCTTGCACTCAATACTTTTATCCTGAATTTTATGAGAATGTGATCAATATTTCATAAAAAGATTCTGTTCCTTCTAAACTTGACTCACAATATAGTCATTATCCTGATTCTACAAAGATAATCTTTGCCATGTACCCACAAAATAGGGCTTCTTAATCTGACTGGGGGGGGGGGGGGTCTGTGTTTCGTTTTTATTAATTGATTAATGCCTTTATTTAAAATTATAGTTGGATAATTATATTTCAATCTAATTGATTTTCTTTAGAAACCTAAGTACTTTATTTTATGCATTTGAAACATTATTCTATTTTAAACAGTATTCTCTTTCCAAAAGAATCAAACTGAATTCTAAAAAGGAAAACCAACAGAAAGTCAAATTGAGTCATTTTTCCAGCCCAGGGCAACTCAGAAATACAAAAAGAGAGGTCTGTAGACACTAGGTTGTGGGCTAGCCAGGAGCCCACCACCAGCTGTGATCTGTGGGGCTGCAGTACTGAGGGCAATCAAGCACCTGGGGATGTTATGGGACCTGAACATGGTCAGAAAGAGATTCCAGGGGACCCCTGTGCTAGGTCTAAATGCAGAATTAGGTGCCATTTTTCAACTCTGTTGCCCATTACCCAGTTCCTGATTGCAATTCCAGGGCAGAAAGGAGTAGTCTAGTCACCAGGGAGCAGGGTCCCACGATGTGTAAGAACCAGAGTGCAGACTAAGAGACCAGTGAGCGAGCCTCTCTCTGGATCACACCACTTTAGAAGTGCTCACTGAATTGTAAAAGAAACAAAAACTCATAAAAGACAGAAGCTTGAGCTAGTCATCAGCTTCCTCCCTCCAATGCTCAGAGGTGAGCAGGGCCCAACTCTAACAGAAAGTCTAAAATCAAGATATACAGAACAACAACAAAGGGAGCTGGACCATTTTTTAAAAAATAATACAGTGACAGGGAAATTCAGGAAACTGAGAAGTCAATGTCACAAAAACATCAAGAAGCAAAGTCCAAGAGGGGAAAATAAAATGGACACAAGAGTGGACACAAGCCCAACAAGAATATCCAGAAAAGTAAAAGAAAGATTTTTAAAAGAGTGGGGAAAAAATATTTTGAAAATCAAATAAGGGTGATAGAGGAAAAATTAGGAAAAGATATGAGAATAATTCAAGGAAATTATTAAAAGGAAATTAATATCTGGCTAAAAGAGGCACAAAAATCTTCATAAGAAAGCAATTTCTTAAAAATCAGACTTGGTCAAATAAAAAAAGAGGTATAAAAACCTTCCTGAAGAAAATAAATCTTAAAAAGCAGAATTAATCAAGTCGAAGCTATTGACTCCATGAGACAACAAAAACAATGAAACTAAGTCAGGAGACAAAAATAATAAAGGAAAATATGAAATATCTCAAAAGAAAAACAATTGACCTGGAAAATATATTGAGGATAGATAATTTACAAATTATTGGACTACCTGAAAGTTATAATAAAAATGAGCCTCATCATATTTCAAGAAATTGGAATCCCCAAATCAAAACTCCTGGGAATATTATAGCTAAATTACAAAGCTCTCAAGTCAAGAGAGAAAAAACAGTAAGAGCCAGTAATAGAAATTCAAATACCATGAAGCCAAAGTCAAGTTCACAGAAGATTTAGCAGATAAAACTTAAAAGAGAGGATCTCAAAAGAACAGTGGGAGGGTGACAAAGAGGGATGCCCTGGGAGAAAGAGAAGGGAGAAGAAGAATTGGGGAAAATTATCTCACATAAAAGCGGAACACAAGGAAGAATTTTTATAACCCAATGGTAAATGATGGGGTAGAGTGGGCAATGCTTGAATTTCACTATCATCTGATCTGGTTCAAGAAGGGAAGAATATATACATGCATACACATACAGATGCATACATACCTACTCACATATTCAACTGAGTATAGAAATTTGTCTTACCCAGAAAGGGATTAGGAGGGAAAGGAGCTAAGAAAAAGTAGGGGAAGAGTGATAAGAAGCAAAACAGGTAATGGGAGACAGTGGTCTGAAGAAAAATAGACTTTTGAGGATGGTAGAAGATTGAAAAAACAGAAGAATAAATAGAAAATATTAGAAAGGAAAAAAATACACAGTTAGCAATCATAACTATGTGAATGGGATGAATTTACCCATAAAAGTATGAAGGGAGTGGCTTCAGGAAAACCTGGGAAGACTTACACAAGCAAAGTGACATAAGGAGAACCAGAAAGTGACTGATATTATAAAGATAATCAACTACACAAGACTTAGTAACCTTCATCAATGCAATGATCTAGCATGACTTCAAAGGACTCTATTTTGCTCCAGTTGTTGAAAAGAGTCTCTCCAAAAGAGTGGTATCCTCTCTAAGGCTTCTGTTCTAATTCAATACATTGTACCATATTCATGATTCTATGCACCAAAGCTGACAAGTACAACCTGTTAGTCTCATGATAACAAGGAGCATATCTTCTTATAAGTCTCTTCAGTAAAACAAAACAGTGACAAATGAAATAGAAGTATAAGTAAGATCTCAATTTCTAACTTCTAAGCAATTTCAAATCAATGGATTCTGTCAATGACCTGAGCACAGACATTTCCAATAGGTAAGAGTATTTCCAATAATTTTCAAATGGAATAAAAGGATAAATTTAAGGAGTTTAAAAAATTTTGATTCTGGAATATGTGTTGGTTCCTGAAATGTGAATAAAATCATTTCCTGAAAAAGCTCAAGAAAGCTGCTAATCATTTTCTTTTCAGTCACAATGGTTAAGAGTGTCCCAAGTGCCTGACTAGCAAATAGCACCATTGCCTTAAATGACCTAAACGAAGTATGAATCCTTTTACATGTCCTTCATTGTAAACTGGCTTGTAAGCTTCTTAAATAAACATTTTTGTTAGATAACTCTATTGCACTTAGGCCTATCACCAAGCAATTTACTTGATTAGACTCTATGTCTTTCTGTTGTTCTGTCTCCCTCTCTGTCTCTGTCTCTCTATCTCTTTCCTATCTCTGACTCTCTCTTCCTCTCTCCTTCCCTGTCCCTCCTTCACTCTCTTTCTTTCTTTCTCTCTGTCTCTGTCTCTGTCTCTCTGTCTCTGTCTCTCTCTCTCTCTCTCTCTCTCTCTCTCTCTCTTCTCTGCAAAGTTTCCTATTCCATATTTAATAGAATGTTTTCTTTTACTATGTTTCCTATCTTCAGCCTTCTTAGATATACGGCACTGAAATATCTTTTAAAATAATGCATCTTTATGTTAGTCATAAAACATTAAGCAGTATTCTGGAAATGTCTTTAATTCCAAATAGACTTCCAGTCTCTATTTTTTGACCATCTATAGAAGGATAAAGCAGGAATGGACAGTTTGCTGGTTTGTTTACTTACCATTTGATTTCAGTTTCAAAAGAGATTGGAAAGGAACAAAACTGAAAAAAAAATATAAAAATCTTGTGCCTCCAGAGATCTGTTAGTTTAATGATAAATATCGCACTTTTGCATAGTGCTTTAAGGTTTGAGAATTGTTTTGGCTACATCAGAGCATTAGAGATTTAGTACTGGAAGAGACATCAGGGTTCGCTTAATCCAATCCCCTTACTTTTCATTATTTCATTTGATCCTCAAATAACCCTGTGAGTTAGGTGTAGTTATCCCTATTTTATGGGTGAGGACATAGGATCTACAAAGTTTAATGATTTGCCTAGGGTCACACAAGAATAAGTGTCACTCTGGATTCAAATTCACATCTCCATCTCATGCATCTCCAACTCATGCATCTCTAACTGCCTTTAGACAGTTTGAACTGGTTGATTTGTAGGCATCTTAAGCTCAACATGTCTAAAACAGAGTATATTATCTTTAAACATCCCTTATTATTAAGGGCAATACTATCATCCCAATCTCCCAAATTCTCAACCTAGGTGTCATCCTTGACTCCTATCATCTCTTACCCCTCATAGCCAATCTGTTACCAAGGCTATCAATTTCATTTTTGTAACATCTCTCAAATATGCCCCCTTCTCTGTTCAGATACTGTCACTAACCTGGTGTAGACCCTCATTTCCTCTTGCCTAAACTATTAAATTATCTTGCTGTTTGGTCTACCTGCCACAAGTGTATCTCTACTCCACTCCATCCTCCACTAAGCTGCCACTACGGTTTTTCCATAGTACAAATCTGACCATGACACTTCCCTACTCAATAAACTCCAGTGGTTCCCTATCACCTCTAGGATCAAATATAAAATTCTGTTTGGCATTCAAAGTCCTTCATTACCTAACCCCTCCTCACCAACTTTCCATTCTTTTTACATTTTACTCATTACCACTTACTCTTCAATACAGTGACAATGGCTTCCTTCATCTTCCTTGAACAATATACTTTTTTCCTGAATCCAGGCAATTTCGCTGGTTGTCACCCACTTGTGGAATGCTCTCCTTGTTTCTGCCTCCTGATTTCTCTGACTTCCTTCAAGTCCCAAATAAAATCTTACCTTCTACAGGACACCTTTCCTAATCTCTCTTAATTTTAGTCATTCCCATTTTCTTATTATTTCCTATTTAGTTTGATTTCCTGTAATTATTTGAATGTGGTCTCCCACATTAGATTGTGAGCTTCTAGGGAAGGGAATGTCTTTTGTATTTTTTCATATTTCCAGGACTTAACACAGAAGCTAGTAGATTCTTGTTAATGTTTATGGACTGACATCTCCCTGACTACAAGTCCAACATTCTACCCACTGTGCAATACTGCCTTCCTCACACCGCTCTAAAAGAAATATACAATTAAAGGAAAAAAATGATATAGAACATGGAGAAGATGGAAAGGCTTCCAAATAATTTTGATAAAGATATTCCTGGTATTCTCATTTAATAATTGCAATTAAAGAACGAAAATAAAGGAAAACATAAGACAGAAAAAAGTCCCACAGATAATATTCCTACAGAGCAAAGACCTTCATATTGTAGACTCTCAATAAATATTAATTACTTATCAGTAACATTGCAAGAAAGAATAATTTTGGGGGAAGAATGGTAAAGCTCAAGACTCAATATCCTAACTGTATGATGATTCTGCAAGGATGGATTAAGGGGCAAGGATAACATTAAAAAAAAGTTTTTAAAAGTATAAATTCTGAGTAACTATTTGAATGGGCTCATCAAAAGAAGGTAGTACCTAAACGACAAATCGTTGAACCAGAAAAGACTAGTCAGTCCTATATACTAGGAGAAAGGTCCTAAAACAACAATAAAAAAAAACCTCTAGGGAAGTATAATGAAGTCTCATTACTCATTACTGGACAAAGCCCTTGAAGGCATACATGCTATATAATCTGATTGCCTCTTACCTCAGTTTAGAATATGAAGAGCATGACATATCATCCCTTTTTCCCACATGACTAATTCTGGTGTTTCAGAAGGTAGCTGGGCCCCAAACAGCTGTTTGGCTTTTCTCCATCTGGGAATGACCCACAGAAGACACTTATTCTTCTGCATCCCATTTCTAGTTCCCATATCATGACAGAAATAAATTGAAGGAGGACTGTGTATGTGTGTGTGTGCGTGTGTGTGTGCATGTGTGTGGTTAGCAGTTGGTTT